>NW_008691619.1:0-11180 GCF_000695815.1 Acanthisitta chloris | reverse complement strand
GAAGGAGTACTGAGTGCAGCAGGTAGTCATGAAACCTAAACAGCCTCATTCTGCTACCTCATCAGCTCATTAAATCTCATGATTATTAATTATTTATTCCATTATTATCCATTATTATTTCAGGGGTGCTCGGCCTTTAACAACAGGAGAATTTTAAGCTCACAACATTAGGATTTTTTTCAGCTTGTCTTTAGCAAAATGGTTGCAAAATGAATTTTCTTTGTTCAACACTAAACCCTTATTTAGGGAGGGCAAAATAAAGGACATTTCAGAACTATGTAGAAATTCTTCTTGAAGCATAAAAATTCTGAACAGGAACGAAGCCGCTGCAAAACACACTACCAAAATGAAAAATAAACAGTTTGCTCAGCCCCTGTAAGAGAACACTGCAGCCACTTTTCTGCTGAGTGCCATGGTGTTAGTGCCATGGGCAATGAATGTTGCTTCTCTCCAGGCCTAGGAAAATCATACAGATGTATTTCCATGCATCCTACCCACGAACACCTCGTGCCTCCTTTAACACAAGCAAAGAGCTGGGCACACTCAGGCTCCCAGAGCCACGCTAACACACATTACAGCACTACTAGGCGACAGTCATGGAGAGGATTTTCATTGGAAAAATTTGCACATGTGCAAATTCTCATAATTCCAACTCCTTTTCCTTTGCCATTGCCACTTTAAGTATCTTTCTGGGTCTCTCAGGGCTCCAGGAACACAATCTATCCTGAACTATGAGCCCAACCTCTCATTCTGTCTGGAATGCAGCAGCATCATGCTCAGCTTAGGTTGCTTCTCACTTTCTTCCCTGGAACCTTAATGAATGGATTTCCCATTCCATCCAAGGACATTCATTATTACAGTGTACGAGTCACTTGTGCTTCACTCCACACAACTAGTTTGCTCCTTTCCTGCAGGCATCTTAATTTCTAATTTTCAGCAGGCAAGCCCAAATGAAAATCACTATCAGTGTGGTTAGCATTTGGAGTTGGAGTATTGATTTATGCCTTGGGTGAAGAGGTTAATTAAATGTGAATTTTAAGCCAACAACATGATTAGGAAACCTGAATTCATGAATACTTCCAGAGCTGTTAGAAGCATTTAAGATGAAGAATGACTGGAAAAGCCCTGCCTGTTCCTGGCAACTGGATTAATGTGATTCTGAGGATTTTATGAGAAACAACAGGAGGTCTGGGGTGTTGCAGTCCAACTGGGGGTTTGGTTTGTATTTACATTGGCATTAGCACTGCATGGAATACCTAGTGGAAACTGCTCTCATAAATCCTACCTTTGTTTCTTGCCTTTTTCCTCCTTTTTCCCTTTCAACAATTAATTCTGCAGCTGGATGAACTATAGGCTGTACAAACCTTGAGCCCAGTCTCATTGCAGCCATTACAAGCTACTGAATCACCTTAACTGAGACAGTCAAACAGCTCCTGGCCAGAGCTCCAGCTCAGCAAAGCCAGAGGAGCTGTATTTGCCTGGCTATTGAGGAGAAAATCTGTTCAGGTGTTTTACTTCCATGTGCAACCACCAGTGGCAATGATTTTATTAATTTATTTCTTTTCAGCTCGTGTTCTCTTCCTTCCCCTCGGCCTAATCTATTTTCTTGTTGCAGTTTTACAGAAAGCATACAAGAATTTGCTCATACAATCAAGCAGGAGAAGCTGTTTAACTTGACCCTGCTCTCATAAGGAAGCAGTAAACGAAAATACCTGGAGGTGGGAGAGGGATGAAGTGGATAAAGCAGCTGCAACACAGGTGCATTTGCAGTTAGTTAGGCAATCACACTTTGCCATTCATTCTGCAGATCCCCTGGCAAAGCCTTCCTGGCCATGAAAACCTTCCATCTCCTGTGATTTGTTAAGTCTGTCCTTACCTTTTCCTCTCCATCCCTCCCAGCAGCCCATTGCTAGTACCCAAGGGCAGAGAAAAGGCCCCACCTGGTTATTTATGCAGTCCATTGCCTCAACTAATTGGCAGAAAAATGTGCTCAATTGCCATTTCTTTCCCTCCCCACCTCACACAAACCACAGGCTTGGGGATCTCCTCTGATTAGTGCTGGATCTGCAGGTCTCTTGGACACTCTGCAGCTCAGGCTCTGCCTTTGGCACACTGTGTGTGTGACAGACACACAGACCATGCCTGAACCATCTCCACCTCTCCAACAGGTATTTGTTTCCTTGTGCCTAACGGGGGAAAAGCCACCAGAACAACACAGGTTCTGTAATTCCCTGTCCTCTCCCATCAGAGCTGCTTAGCTGCTGCTCTAAAGGTTAAACTGAGAAAGATTAACCTGAGTAGAGGCAGTGTCAGATGAACTACCAAAAAATGAATATTGCATTGAGTTTGAGTAAGCTCAGAGGCAACACAAACAACATCAGCACCGACACATCTAGCTAAGCCTGAGGTTTCCCAAATGCTGCTAGAGATCCTTCCAATCCCACCCCTCCCTGGTTCTGTCACACATCCATTCTGCACACAAACAGGCATGTACACATATGTACATGTGGCTGTATAAACACCCCCAGAACTCCCAGATAAACAGCCCCTTCAAGGGTATTAATCCTGTTACAACCTGAGCAACTCCACTGTGATTTTATGCCACAACAGAGTGTGGATCCACAGTTCTTCCCCTAATTATACATTTGCAGCTTCTGTAATGTTGTGTAAATACAGTAAGTGAGCTGCTGTCTTGAGCTTCTTATTTCTGCAGAGTACTTTTAACAGTCCTCTGGTATTTAATTACACACCACCCATTCTTCCTTCTGCAAATTAAATGTCTAATTCAAAACCCTGCTCCATTAGCGTGGCTGAAGTTAGCAAACAACAGTTCTTGTTTTCTCTGGTGCTCTCTGTTGGGACTGGTTAAAATAATTGGGAGAAATTTATCTACCCCATTTAGCCCTTTTTTCCCCCCCTTCACTCTACAAAATAAAGGAGTTTTGGTTTTACTGATTTGTTTTCATTCCCAGTCATTTCCTGGACATCATATTACAATGTCATTTGCCAAATGATCTTTAACATTTCTTCCTACTTCTATCAAATGTGTGTCAAAGCACATCAGTTCAAGTGGCATGAGAACCTGAGAGGATGGCCTTACTTCAGCCTAGGACAAGGACGTTTCAGCCTTGGTTTTATCAGGGATTTCTATACCATTTCAAACAGGAATACAGAGAAGGTTAAGTTCCATGGTAAAACGTTCCCAAAAACAGTTTGATTCTGACAGCCTAAGTGAAATAGCAGAGACTGCAATTACTTCAAATTAAGGCAAACTCACACAACATCTTATTATGCTCCAGCTTTTCCTGTCAAAATGGAGACCTCTGCACTAATGTGCTATTTCCATTTCATCTCTTCAAGCAAACAGAATTGTTTATCTGAGCTGAGCCACATCATGTTCTGTCCACTCCCAGCCCCTGTTCTCCAGAGCTGCCTGACTATCCCAGCAGGTTCACGAGCCTCACCCAAACCTGCCGAGCACTGACCTTCACAGGGCTCTGTGAAACTGCAACACATGGAGCTCTCAGTAACTGAGACTTGCTTGGAGTGGGAGGCAAAGCAGAAAAGCAGATGATTCTCTTCTTACTTTGCAAGTGATGCTCATCACGAACACACCGAAATCACTTTCCGGTGTTCCAAACAAACTCACATACAAACGACACATTTCCCTGTGCAGAGATCAACTGCTATGTTAGGGTCAGCAAAAGAAAAAAAAAAGCCTCTAGGAAAAGATAAAATACTACCCCAAAGCTCACACAATTGAAACAGAAGATGAAATGCAAAGCAGAAGCGAAGCGCAATGTGCATCGTGGTGATGCTTTAGGGCAACATTAAAACAACAGAGCTGAAAGAGAAGGAGCAGGTTTGAGATGCTTGAGGAGCTTCTCTAAAAAAATGCAAACATATTCCATTTCTGGCTCTGTCCCTGGTCCCTGATGTGTCCCTGTGCAGGGCAGGATGTGCCTCATTTTGTTCTGTCTTGGCTGTTTAGACTGTGACCTCTTCAGGGTAGAAACCATTTACCAGAGTGCAGCTGAGCACTGTGTGATGCAGCACGAAAAGAAAGAAAATATGTAAGCTGTTAACTTCTCCAAACCCACCAGAACTCTCAGTTCCAGGCATTTTTCCATGTTACGAATGCTACAGAAAACATGGATTTGTGTGTGTCTCCAACACCCACTGAGCTTTCATACCAGTGTGTTAATGTGTCTTTTCCTTTCCATTGGTCGTGTCTTTTTAAGACATTAACTTTGATGTTAATTAACTTCTTTTGAAACTTTTAGCAAGTTATTTGAGATAACCTCTGACTGCGTTTTCTGCAGTCAAGATTCAAACCAAAATAACGAATTAGACATCAAAACACCAACTGTTAATGTAACATGAGGAGATGACCAGATTGCTCCCGTGACAGAAGTGGTCACAAGTTGTCTGCAAGGGCAACAACTTATCATATGTTTTTAAGTTTTGCTCTCTGTACATTATGCTGCTAACAGTGGGGGAAGCTTCCATCAGCTTCTGGGTTGGAGACAAGCAGTGGAGTCCATCTGGGGAGGAATTCATTACGAGCCTGATGATGACAGCATCATATGGATGAGTTCACTGGTGGGAATGGAGGGCAGGCTAAAAACACTGGGAAGTATAAACACACAGCAGAGAAGAAATGTAACATCCCAACCAAGCAAATGAAGAGAAATATAATGAATTCAGGCTCACTCGCATTTTCTTGGTGCCACAAACTCAACCAGAACAAAATACAGTGAAAGAACTCTCCTTTGTGAGGTGTTTCTTATACTGAGTCTGTCCCCAGAGATTGCTGCTTCCTATCCTCCACTGCAATGCTGAATTAACACAAAGATACTTGCACTGCAAGAAAGGACATCATTGGAAATTGATAAACTGCCAGAAGGGTGATTAGATCCATAAGATTCCCTGGGAGGGGTCAGGAAGCAGGTGCTGACCCCTGAGCCAGGTGTTTCAAGGCATTTGGATACCACATCTGACAAAATGATGAAGAGCAATCCATTTGTATATTCTGAGTAATTTGATCCCATTTCCATATAGATTTCCTAATCCTTTGCCCACGCACTTGGTGCTGGCACAGCCCCAGGCTGGCAGCCTGCACAGACCCCTGCAGGGTCAAGGCCAAAGCCTCTGCTGTGGCTCTGCTCTTGATGCCAACGTGGAAGTTTGCTCAGGACAAGGTTTATATGTTCTCCTGTTGAAAGCAGAAGAACAATAAGGAAGGTTTTCAGATGTCCTCCACATTAGCAGCGACACACAGAGCAGGAACTACCTGTGACTGGCAAACTTGGGAGGTTTAATTTCCCAGCATATTTATTTATTCGACTGAGTCTCCTAAAGCTCCTGTCACCCTGACAACCAGGCATTTATTTACCACTCTGCAAGCACAGAATGGCACAGAGATGCCTACATGGCGTGCAACATTCTGGGAAATGGCTGTCACTGCTTTCAGAGAAGTAACTCCAAAAGAGTAGTGGGAGCAGGGAGGTGCAGGAGGAGAGAACGTCACACAGGAGAGGCTGATGCTGTTTATTGCTTCTTACCATCGTAGGTGTTTGTTATTTATATTTCTGAGCGTTGCTAACCATCTGCAGTTAATTAGGAATCAACTCCTCAATAACCCCCCAAATGCCATGAGCTCCAGCAGGTGTAAGAGTGAGTAGAGATGAAGAACATTAACAGTGATTCTCTCTGGAGGATGAGGCAAACCAGTGCAAAATCAAAACCAGACAGACTCTCTGCAGAGCTTCAACTGGTGATAGGACAGATTTGCTCTGCAGAATCTGGTCTGGACAATCCATGAGATAGAATTTGCTCCTTTGGGGCCAAACTGAAACTTATTTATGCCAAATCAACCCTGAGAGAACCTACAGCTCCATTAAGCCAGAGCAGCTTCCTATGGCACAGCTAAAGAGTAAGGGCTGTTTAAAGGCTCTAGCCAAGGCACCCAAACCCAAGAGCCTAGATTGGAAACAGAAAAGTGCAGGTTCTCTTTCTGACGACATTTTTATTTTCCTAAAATGAGAATAATTATGCTGATGAGAGCAAGATCCAAATGGCATCTAAGCCCTGAAGATCTCCAAGTCTTTTTTTGTGTGTGAAGACAGTGTACATTAACACATGCAGGAGAAATATTTCAGCTGATGCAGTGAAGCACTTGCAAACTGACTCTGCTCAGATTTACCTCCAGCACAAATGAGAAATCTAACCCAAAGAATCTGCAAGTGCAGTTGCCAATCCCCTCCACATCAGGACCAGAAGCTGCTCAGTGCAGTCACACAAACCCTTCCAGAAAAAGAAGAGGCTGTTCCTCACAGGTCTGTCATTCAGCTCAGCTGGCAAAAGGATTTCAAACTCGTCTGTGTCATTTATTAGTCACCACGAATTAAAATGTTGTCCGAGGCATCTCCTGCCCTTGGGGTTCTTCAGTGCTACAGACAAGTTGATGCGTGGTGACAACTCTAAGGAGGAACAGAGACTCAACCTCCTGTTCCTTCTCCACCATCATGTACAGTGCAGACAGGCCCAGGAACCCTCCAGCACACCACTGCAGCTCCTAGTTGTAGACCAGTATAGTAGCAGTACTTACTAAATGATAACATGCAAAAATACCCAAACCAGCTAAACAACCTCCCACACACCAAAAATGTTCAAGACTAGTAGTTTGATTCACAGACATCACTGAGTGTGAGCTACAGAAACATCCCTTCAAAACTGGCAAAATCTCACAAAGCAGTTTTCGCAGCTTTTTACCCTTCCCTTCAAAAATAGGTTTGGTTCAGGTGTCACATATATAGAGTATACCAGAAAAATTAGAGCTGCTTGAAGACAATCCCTTCATCCACCCTCCCAGCAAACACATGGGTTTGGGTTTTGACCATTAGTTTAGATTTGTGGCACATCATCAACAGCTTTATCATTTTTCTTGATTAAAGAATATTATGCCCAGGGATGTGGTGGCTGCCCCAACCCTGGTGGTGTTCAATCCAGGCTGGATGAGCTTTGAGCAACCTGATCTAGTGAGGAGGTGTCTCTGCCCAGGGCAGGGATTGGGACTAGATGATCTGTAAGGTCCATTCCAACCCAAAATTCTGTGATTTTAGGATTCTGCGAACAGAATCTCTAGTCAACACCTCAAACCACCCCAATAAAGATCAAACTTGAGACATCCTCATGAGACATTTCATTTGAAATATCCCTCACTGCTTTACATCGGGACGTTCTTTACACTGGGGGCTCAGAAATACAAGGTGTGAGCTCTTGGGTTGGTTACCCGATGGCATCGACACCAACTTGCCACGAACAACCCACGCGAAGCATCTTCTCCAAGCGTGGGATATCGGTGAGCCTGAGGGGACATCTGCTGACAGGCAGTGCCATTACAGCCCTGGGTTGTGTCAGCACAGGAGGAGAACCTCAGAGGATGCTACAGCCCCTGACTGCAATGGTCAGTGGCCTGGAGGAGACAGCAAGGCCTGGGGAACGCAAGGTCCTGCCCCAGCCAGCAATGGGAGGAGGGGAACGCACCCTCCAAGGCACACAGCCAGGAGGGATTTCAATCCCAGTTAGCAGCTTGGAGGACTTGGACAAAAAAAGGGAAGAATGGGATCTACAGGATGACAGCACGTCAGGAGCACCAGGAGGTGTTTGGAGACCTCCCCATGGTGAATTATTAGGAGCTGATGCTGTGCCACCTCCCAGCGATGCGACAGCAGTGGGAGGATATTTCCCCCAGTCGTGGAGAATCACCACCACCACTTCTTTTTTGCCTCCTAAATGCAAAGCTTTTCAAGTCCTTTTGCTTCAAGCTGATCCTTGTAATTAAAAGAACTGATAAAAAGCCTTCGTGAAAGGGATCTGTACATATTAGAGTTCATTAAAATGTAATTCCCACAAACCAGGACATTTTAATCTATCCATACTTGGAAAAAGAGGGAGGAAAATTAGATATAGCACACCCCCCCTCTCCCAGCATGTATCTCTAGGCCATATGTGTTAATTACAACTTACTTGACTAAATGAGAAAATTATACATTAGCAAGTAGTTAACTAGTTATTAACTCAATTATTCTTCAGAGATTTGGGAGAAACTCTATTCCCAGCTAAGGTGTCCATTGTAGCCTGTGTGTTATTATTGTTTTGCATGTTCTTCAATCTACAGAAAGTTGCTGAAAGGATTAAAAGCAGATTAAAACAGTGCTTAGTATGGCAAGTCACACAGAGAAATACACTTACAAGCATTTTACAGGAAGCTAACTGAGGGCTGCACTGATGCTCTCTCCTCACACACCCTATCACACTACTGGAAAGTCATGTTAGGAACAAGAGGAATCCAAATTCCTTAGTAAATAAATCCCAGAGGCATCAAACTGGCTGCTCCCACCTCCCTGCCTGGTTAAAGGCTGTTTGGCTGAACTCCTGAGGCAAAAGCAGAGGAGACACTTGAGCAGCTTGGCAGGCACATTCTAAAGGGATGAGCTGAGGAAAATGGTGCTAGGGATTCATTCACATCTGGTTAGTCAAAGTGGGAATAAAGCAGTGTTTTCCTTCTCTGTTTCACAGCTGCCCTGCACTGGTACAGGTCATTACACACAGTACAGAACCACGTGGGGCAAGATGGGCCAGAACAGGCTTAATCCTCCACTGGGGCAAACTGACTCCTTAGAGCAGCACCACTTTCTACCAGTTTATCTGTTTAGTGCATCAGCAGCTTCACTGGATAAAAACCATTGCAACTATCAGCCACCAAGTCTTGGAGAGAGCTCAGTATTTTACAGATAAAGTTGCTGCCTCTTTCCTTTCAAGCTGCACACAGTAATACTTTTCACAAGTGCTATATATCCTCAGCCTAACTGGTCTGTAATGAACTGTTGATAGATGACAGCAATCGTGAGTGACTGCTATTATATCTTATTCTGTGAGTGGCAGAATGAATAGCATGAATTCATTTCAGAGTAAATGAATACCTTCAAAGCCCCTTTCATAAAACAGGAGCCTTCAAAGCAGGGTTACCTTTTCCAAAGATTCAATATTGCTCCAATTTATTTTTCAGATGGAGGGCCAACCTCACCCTCATCACAGCCCTTTGAAGTGAGACACCACAGCTGAGTTTAGTTCAAAAATTTGATATACAGGGTTTGTCTTCGAAAACAATTGTTACTGTGTCTTCTAATGGTACTGCATTGTGTGGCACAGCCCAGCTCTGCTGCTGCCTCTCGTGGGCACCCTGCACACAGGCTCAACACAGCACTTCACTGGGCTCCTTTTCAGAGGGTTTTGTGTGTCTTGAAGTCAACAGCACCTTAGTGTTTGCTGAGGATGAGGATGGTAGAACACCTGATACCATGAGAAGCAACAGCTTGGGCTGAATCACAGGACTCCTGTTAAAATATTCTCTATACTCTGCCAAAGTTGCCACCTGGCACCTCTTGGCCTCACCTCTACCTGCCATGTTCAGGTGACAGTACAAAGTCAATGTTACAGCAAGTTAAAGGAGAGATGTGCCAGCAGCAGCCACTGCAGCCACCTCCTGCAAGACACAGACCTGAATGTAGGTGCTCTCAGAACTGTGTCTTCACCTAATAATTGGAGCTGTGATTACACACTGTGCATCAGGAGCCTCTGAGCAGTGATCTGAAATAACCTCTCTGGCAGCAGACTGCACAAGCAGAAAGAAGGAAAACACACTTGCAAGTTTTTTTAAGACAGCTGGACACTAAAAATTCCTCCTTGAAAAGCAGCTTTCCAATCAACAAAGCATGCAGAGGCTGCATCCACTGAATTCAGCCCTACCTTTCATTCAGGTTTTGCCTCCTCTTTGGACACAATGTCTTTCAATTTCACTACAAAATAGTAGTGTTTGCAGCCATGAGAATAGCACCTGTCTGAATAAACTCAGTGTATCCACCTGTGATGAATCCTTAGCACAGGAAGCTTTCTCAGACTCAGGTATAATCTCAGGTTCAGGCAGATCACTCACTCCAGCGCAGGGAGGCAGATGAGCCATCAATGAAAGAGAATCAGATCCTGACACTCATAGAGAAACCAAACATTTCTCTCCACCTCAACTCTTACACATCAACCTCCTGGTTCCTCTCCTAAATCCTCTTTTAATGACCTTTCTGAAGGACATGAAGGCTGTGGAGAGAACATGTGTTACTGGTGAGTAAACTAGACAGCACAAATCTGTGTTCTCTTGGTGATCTGCACCATCTGTGTCTATGAGATTACTGATTTTGAGCACTCAGTAACCTGCCACTGAGGGAAGCTCAGAATTCTCAGGAAATTAAAGCTCAACCTGCATAAATTAACCATTCTGTGACCAACATGAGAAAAAAACCCCTCTGTCTGCTCTCATGGCTGTACTGATGGTGTTAATTTATGAAGAACACAAATCCTCCTCTTTTAATTAGGATTTTCCTCTGTCATTCTTTTGTTAGCAACAACAGCAACAAGAGATCAAATAAATTTCAATTCCTTCACACCACATGATGCTTATTAAAATTTCATGAAGATCTCTGAAGTTGCTTGTGCTGCTCTGCTGTGTCCATTACAGCAGTGCCCACAACGAGGGGTTTTGCTCAGGACATCAGGGTTCAATGTATGCAGAAGATGTACAAGCTCTAAAGACACGAGTTGCCACAGCTAAAGTGCTTTGAATCATTGCATATTCCATGACACTTGAAGACTCCTCGTCGAGCTCACAGAATGCAGCCCTTGACTTTGCAGATATTAAAAATATGCTGCTTATGGCACTTGAAGGCTCCCACACAGCTTGGACTGCAGCACACAGGGTCAGGTCAGCTAAACGTGCACAGAGCCCAGAGGAAATGTTGGGCCCAGTGAGACACGTGAAAGTTGTGCTGTTAGCACTGATCCAGCTAAGGAACAGGGGAACAAATCCAAGGGGAACTGAAGTTCTTCTCTCTCAGAGTGTGGCAGAGCTGAATTTAATGCCATGTCCCCAGGTATCAGTTTCTCTTACAAACTCTGGACCATACAGACCAATTTCCATGGAATTATGAGCTTTATCCTGCAGCACACATCTCCTTATTAAGACACCACAGAGAAAGGAATGTCAACAGAGAGGATCATTTCCAAGAACACAGAGGATCCAAGTCACACCTGTCACTGATCATAGAGTCATAGAATTTAAGGGT
>NW_008691618.1:0-3095 GCF_000695815.1 Acanthisitta chloris | reverse complement strand
TGTATCCTCTCTCCAGGGTGACAGCAGAAGGCACAGGAACCTCATCCCCTCTCAGCCAGCCCCAGCGGTCCCATGGCTGCCCCCGATCCCGTGCTGCCCCCCGAGGAGGTGGCCTTGCTGGAGCTGGGCAAGGTGGTCCTGGACAAGGTGCCACCAGCCCCAGCTGAACCCCCGGAGGACCCTGATGCCACCCTGCCGTGGGACCAGTGCCAGCACAGCACCCGTGGGCAGCCCGAGCCCGTGGAGCCCAAGAGACGCTCCAGCCCTGAGGGGGGACGCGAGGACCCCGAGGAAGCTGTTCCCCCCTGCCCCCCGGCTGAGGCTGAGGATGAGGAAGGCCCTGGGCTGCCCGTGATGGCAGCCCATGTCTTCGTGCCCATCGACCCCCAGTGCATCGAGCAGAGCCCCTGCAAGCAGAAGCAGCAGCACTCCACGCCGTGGCCCCGGGAGGAGGGCAGGGAGGGTCATGTCCTTCCCAGGGACAGACCCAGCAGCCTCCACCACAAGCAGGTTCTCCTCCCCATGGTGCCCTCCCGCTACAGAGACCCTCTGGGCTTTGAGGGGCACATGGCCAAGGCCCTGGAAGAGAGGTCACAGTTCCCCTGCGCCAGGGACTGTGGCACTGACAACCTCAAGGCCATGGCCTCGGTGGCAGGAGCTCTGCTGCTCTGCCCCTGCCTCATCTACGGGGCCTACATCTTCCTGCCCTTCGATGCCCCTTTGCTGCCCACCGTCAGCGCCCGCCTGGTCTACACCCTGCGCTGCGCCGCCTTCGCCACCTTCCCCGTCGTGCTGGGTGAGCTCTGGGCTCGGGCTGGGAGCTCTTCGCCCCACCAGGGCTGCAGGGAGCAGAGCTGGGGCTGGAGCAGCAGTTTTCCTCTCTCTCTGGTGCTAACTCAGCCCTTCTCTCTGCCCCCCAGGGATGATTGTCAGCGGCATCTCCCGGCTCTGCTCCTCCGCCCTGGAGCCCTTTGGGGAGCTGCAGAGGGAGGTGGAGATCCATCGCACCTATGTCTCCCAGTCCATCCACCTCTTCATCCTCTACTTCTTCAACATGGCTGTGTTGGTCACTTACCTCCCTCAGGAGCTGCTCAAGCTCATTCCACTGCTCACAGGGCTCTTCGCCATCTCCCGGTAAGTGGCTCCTTCACTCTGAGGTGCAGTTGGGCCCCCAAACACCGTCCCTTGGTGCAAACTCCTGCTCAGCACAGCCAGAAGGGGTTCTGCATCCCACACCCTCCTTCCTAGAATCCTAGCTTGGAAGAGATCTTTAAGATTCCTCCAGCTGTCTCTAGGAACGTCTGAGTGAAGCTGGTGCTGTCCCAAGGCATCGCCCAGCTCAGCCCTCACCCTCTGCCCTCTCCAGGTTGATTTTCTGGCTGTCCTATGCCATGGGACGCTCCTTCCGTGCCTTTGGCTTCTGCATGACCTTCCTGCCCCTCCTGGCCATGCTGCTGTGGAACCTGTATGGCATGTTTGTGCTGGAGCCTGAGAACCTCCTCGCCGTGGCGGCGGCAAAGCCCGAGGGACACACCAGGGAGAGCGGAGCCAAGCTCCGGCACTGGGGGTGAGGGGTCTGGGGGTGGCTCCCCAGGAGGGCTCTCAGGGCAGGGGGTTTGCTGGCAGATCCAGCTGGGCCCTGCTCCCTGCCTGGACACGGTGAGGGAGCACCAGAGTCTCCTGCAGAAGAGTGAACGAGACCTGGAGCAAGACCCGGCGAGCTCTGCTCTGAGGGGATGGGGTGGGAGTTGTCTCTCCTGCTTGGAGCTGATTTTGCCCAATAAAGCCCTTCACCAAGTGGCTCTGTGGCTAGTTTGGGGGAGAGTGGGTTAAATTGCCTATGGAATGAATGACTTGGAGCTTCATCCACGGGATGCAATCAGCCAGCCGAGAAATTACATTTCCAAGAGGGGAAAAGTGATGTTTCCTCCAAGCTATCCGTTCCCTAGCCCTGCATCCCACTTCTGTGTGGCCAGTCCTGCTCAGCCTGTCCCTCCTCTTCCTCCTGGTTCAGTGCCCAGTTCAGGAGGGAGGGAGCTCTCCCCAGGGAGAAGCCTGGCTGGATGACTTGGCACCAGGTGTGCCACTGCCCAGGGCTGGGGACAGCCAATCCCCCCAGGATGGGCACTGAGCCCCCCCAGGAGACCAAGGGAGCTCCTGGAGATGTGTCAGGAGGGTTAGGTGGGTGTTGGGAAAAGGTTCTTTTCCCAGAAGGTGTTTGGGCACTGGATCAGGGTTAGGTTGGATATCAGAAGATTCTTCCCCCAGAGGTGTTTGGGCACTGGAACAGCTCCCCAGGGCAGTGGTCACAGCCCCAAGCCTGACAGAGCTCAAGGAGTGTTTGGACAACACTCTCAGGCACAGCGTGGCACATCTCAGACCCCAAGGCTGTTGGGGTTGGGCTGTGCAGGGCCAGGAGTTGGACCCCATGATCCTTGTGGATCCTTTTCCACAGGATCCTCAGGAGATTCCATGATTCTATGACCCTTCTGAATGTGCCTCTCATCAGGGCTAACAGGCAAACTCCCTGAGCACCACACAGGGGACACAAGTCAGCCCAGGATTAGGAGCTGCCTCAGCTCCTGCTGAGCTCCAGCACTGTCCCATTGCTGCCAGTCCCCAGAGCTCCTCCAATTTCTGGCCCATCCAGTTGTGGAGTGTTAATTACAGGGCACAAACACAGCCCCATTGGCCCTTTCACAGCCTCTGTGCCCTGAAAAGCTTCCAGCTCGTCTCATTTTTCCCCCTCCAATGGTTCTGCTCCACAGGGCACCTTTGTCTTCCCCTCTCCCAGTCACCTGCTCCCTCCCAGCTCCCAGCAGCCAGGAGGGAAAACCCAGGGAAGGAGCAGGTTGGATGCATTAAGCTGTGAGAGACAGAGAGGAAGGTGCTGGGCAAAGAAATTGAAGCCTCTTCTTTGTCCCTCTGAGGAGCTCAGGCCAAGGACAGTGCTGTGACAAGGGTTGGGGTTAGGTCAGTGCCCCAAATTCTCCCTCCTGCCCTGGGGATGCTCTGCCTCACCCACCCCATGCCAGACAGGCTCAGCTGTGGGCTGTGCCACACACACAGTTGGGCTGTGGCACACACACAGTTAT
>NW_008691617.1:401-970 GCF_000695815.1 Acanthisitta chloris | reverse complement strand
GACACTGATGGACATGGGGACACCTCGCTCCATGTCCTCAAGGACATGAGGACACTGGAGGGACATGGGGAAGGACAGGGGGACACCTGGGTTGGGGTCCCCAAGGGTCACCAATGACCCTTGGACACACAAGAAGGTCTGGGGGACATCTGGGCCGGTGTCCCCAAGGTCCCTGAGGGACATGGGAGGGACATTGGGGCAGAAGAAGGTCTTGGGGACACTTGGGTTGGTGTCCCCAATGGCCTTGAGGGACACAAGAACATCTTGGGGACACCCAAATCCATGTCCAATGGTCCTCAATGGCCCTGAGGGTCTTGGGGACACTTGGATTGGTGTCCCCAAGGTCCTTGAGGGCCACAGGAACATCTGGAGAACATCTGGCTCCGTGGCCCAGCTGCCCCCCACGTCCCTCGGGGACGCAGCAGGGACACGAGGACACCTGAGCAGGTGTCCCCAGGTGTCCCCAAGGTGCTTTGGGGTGGTCGCTCAGGGTGGGGACAGTGACAAGGACCCACCTGGGGTGTGAGTGGTGGCCCAGGCCGCGGTGGCTGTGGCTACCTCACGGACAG
>NW_008691617.1:0-282 GCF_000695815.1 Acanthisitta chloris | reverse complement strand
GGGGGCCCGGCCCCCCACGGGGGGGACACAACTGTCCCCAAGGGCTGGGGGGGACACCTGGGGGCACCTGGGGACCTCCTGGTGGCCTTGGGTTGGCCTTGAGGGGTCACAGAAGGGGCTTGGGGACATCTGGGGACACTTGGTGACCTCCTGGTGGCCTTGAGAGGACACCTGAGGGTCACTTTGTCCCCCCTGAGGGTCACTTTGACCCCTTGGGGTCACTTAGTCCCCCTTGGGGGGTCTCTGTCCACTCTGGGGGTCACTTTGACCCCCCCAGGAGTG
>NW_008691616.1:0-1454 GCF_000695815.1 Acanthisitta chloris | reverse complement strand
CCTTCCAACCTAAACCATACTGTGATTCCATAGCTACTAGGGACCAGTCATTTGCCTCCCTGGTTAGCTGTAAACCTACATATTTTAGTCTGATTTAGTGAACTGATTCAAGTCCTCCAGCTCAGGGTTTGGGGAGATGTGTTCCCTAGGCTCCAGAGGTTTATATTTGCAGCTACACTGCAGGGGCAGAAGGAATCTGGGGCAGCCCAGCTGTGTGCTATGCTGACACCCTGGGGGAAGAGCAGGGTGGGGGTGAGTGCACAGCCCGGGCAGGGGAGCAGGGAGGTGTTGGGAAGCAGCAGGTAAACGACTCCAGGGGTGGTGAGCACAGGAGCTTAATGTTGCAGTTGATTAGGTGATTTTGTATCCAAATTGCATTTGTTTAGGTCAGACAAACAGAAGTGTAATTTGTCATGGAATCACAGGACGGTTTGGGTTGGAGGGAACATCTAGGATCATCCAGTTCCACCCCTGCCCTGAGCTGGGACACCTCCCACCAGCCCAGGCTGCTCCAGCCCCATCCAACCTGGCCTGGAACACTCCCAGGGATGGAGCAGCCACAGCTGCTCTGGGCACCCTGTGCCAGAGCCTCAGCACCCTCACAGCCAGGAATTCCTTCCCAATCTCCCATCTGTCCCTGCCCTCTGGCAGTGGGAACCATTCCCTGTGTCCTGTCCCTCCATCCCTTGTCCCAAGTCCCTCTCAGCTCTCCTGGAGCCCCTTGAGAAACTGGAAGGGGCTCTGAGGTCCCACTGGAGCTTCTCTCCTCCAGGCTGAACATTCCCAGCTCTCCTAGCCTGGCTTTGAAGAAAACATGTCCCCTTTGCTGTGAGGAGAACTGGGGCATGGAGGCAGTGCCCGTAGCTGAGGATGAGCTGCAGAAGGTGCAGGGGTGCCTCGGTGCCCATCTCCGAGTCCCCTGGGCAGCACTGACCCGCAGCAGGACCTGTGCCATGGGATCTGCCAGGCTGTAACCTCACACCAGCTGCACGTTCCTTCCCTGTGCAGACTAGCCTCAGGGTATAAATTATGCAGGGAAACAGTCTCCAGGCAGAGGCTGTGGCAAGAGAGGAAGATTTTATAGCCCAGAGAGATGCAGCCTAGAGTTTGTCCTGAAGGCATGGCTGCTCCTCCCGGGAGCTTAAATGTGTGGTGGGAGCAAACGGAGCGGTTGGTCGAGGCCGTTTCATCGCTGTGCCAATTAACTGGCCCAAACTGTGAACGTGGCACATGTAGGGTGTGGGAAGGTGAGGGGAGCGAAGGCTTTGAGTTAGTAAGTTAGGTTGGAAGGAGATTTTCTGTCAAAGAAAGGAAGGGTCTTGTCAACAGACTGAGAACATTATGGTTTAGTTGAAAGAATAAGTCACTGTCCAGTAATTTCAGCCACTCCTTTGGTCCCAGGAAGGGCTTAAAACAGAGCTCAGAGCTGCACCTGTCAACAAACCCCCAGGCGA
>NW_008691615.1:65476-66818 GCF_000695815.1 Acanthisitta chloris | reverse complement strand
TAATTTTAATTTTTTTTTTAAATTTTTATTTCTCAGTCCAAAACATGGTCCGTTTTCACAGTTCTTTTTTTGTCCCTTGTTCACTTTTTACCTCCCTCTTAAGTGATTAATCAGGTTCCTTACATTAGCTCCATCACATCTCATTGTATTTGATTATGTTCAGGCTCCTCCAAATACTTAAACTGGATCTTTCAAAAGGTCTTAGCATTAACCTCATTCATCTTCAGAAACTAGCAGATAAATTGCAGGAGTGTGTCCAATGGAACAGATATGGGCCAAAATGCCCAGAGTTTCTGCATAAAATATTCTTGATCTTGAGCATGTTTAGAAGTCTAAGGCCACATTACAATTTCTCAAGGGATAGAACATTTGATTTATACAGCTCTTTCCAGACCAGTAACACAATGTTGATTCTTATTCCATTTGCTTAAAAGCTCTTCCTCTCAAGGTCTTGCAATGTTTTCCCTTTCTTTCGTCTTACATCTTCTGATTCTTCCAGGAGTTTTCCAGAAGAGAACATGCTCTGACTGCCTCAGAGACTTCAACTATCTTTGGCAATTTTCTCTGTCCAACACTTGTTTGTTTCCCTAAATATACAGCAAAATGAATCTTAGCAAACCAAGACAATTTTCCTTAGATTATCAGTATCTTGAAGGGAAAAAGAAGGTAGAGAACTGCCCCGACAACAAGCTGAAATAGCTTCAGGCAGTAGAGCTAGGTTTGTAGAGATGTAAGAGAAAATAAGTGCTGTCTCATTTAACTTGGTAAGTGTGTTTTCAGGTTCTAATGTGGGAGTTACAGAAGTACTCTACCTCTCATTTCTGTTCCTTTCAACCTTTTAACATTCCTACTAGCAAATGAATCTTAAAACTGGGCTGTAAAAATTACTTTAGAGGAAAATATTGCAGTAAATGAGATTCATTCTTTTTATCTTTTGCATTTCAAAAGTGTGCAAAGTGTCTAAAATCACAACTCCCAGGTGTCATTCCAAGTACCAATCGAAAACTTCTGTAAATATCTAGATGTTGGCCATAAACCATCACACAGGTATTTGCTGTGACAAAAAGCCCATATGACCTGTAGCAGGGAGTTTTCTAATCTTGCCTGCACATAGAAACATATCTAAGATATGTACATTTTATTTTCCAGTCTCTACAGTGGTTTTGTTTCTGTAAAAACCCCACAAACATTGGGTCATATTTAGTCCCTATTTTGCACTCAGATTCTTTAAATCATGAATAAATTGACCTAGAACCAAATTTTTGCAAAGGAAAGGTAGCTAAAATGTTATGAAATTTAAAATAAATAAAAAAAAATCACCCCAGGAGGCAATGAATTCCTG
>NW_008691615.1:56982-65446 GCF_000695815.1 Acanthisitta chloris | reverse complement strand
GAAAGAGTTGAGAAAGTGAAAATATGACCTGGGATTGAATGCTGTCATATTGCATTAGGATTACACAAACATTACTGATGTATTTACATCAGAATGATAGAATTGATTTTATTTCTAATAGATTCTGATAGAGTAGAACTTATTTTAATTATCATTCTTTAAACAAAATTGCTTTGGAAGTTCCCAAAGCTATCAACATATTTTTTTTTTCCTTTTATATATTTTTTTCCCAACGATGGGAAGTGGGATTATTTTCTAGCAAACAGTCAACAAACTTTCTGTACTGGAGAGTTAGGACTACAATCAGTTTTCTCATGACAATTTTGTGACAGTCTAATTACAGAACAAAACTAAAAACAAATGTACCTGTTCTTGTCTGATTTATATTTTCAGAATGCATAGGCATTTATAATACCTGTAGAATCTGAGCACTTTTATCATAATAGTGGAATGCTGCAATATTATTTATGATCATTTATTCACATTGAGTCATTTCTTTGGAGATTTATTTGGTGTACAAATCAGTAGCCTTGCAAGTCAATCAATGATTTTTCTAATATACCGCACTGAAAATTCTCATGAAAACAGAAAATTAGATTGCTTTTTTTCTTATATAAGCAATTACTCCATAATCAGAACGTATCTCATAAGTCAGCAGGTGATATCTGATGCAAGACAAAACCTAGTTGACTCTTCCAGGGAGGCTCCATCTCCTGTTCTGTCATTAATGAAGTTCAGAGCAATTTGGAACCCAATATTTTGGAGCTTGTTTCAGGTCAGCTGTTGACATGGATGCAGCAATTAAGTTGCATTACTTCTGGGGTTTGGTGATCTTTTTTTCAGCAATGATCTTTCTTTCTCACTATCGTAGCAGAATCTGAAATCTGGAAGGCAGCAGTTAGGCAGAAGCAATTTTAACATGTCAGAAGGGTTTTAATAGAGCAAACATCTCTCTGGCTGATGGTTGGAGTACTGAACTATGCTTCTTCTCTTCTTCCAAAGGGATTAATCTTTATGGTTGAAAGCTTTCAGATCTCAAGGTGCTCTTGAATTCCCAGATAAGCTGGTAGTTCAACTTTCTCATCATAATGTAACTTGAACTTCAAGAAAATACTATTTGTTGGAATTCTAGTCACTGAAATTGTATACTGCCTATTGTGAAAATGTCTATATTTTCCAAGGTCTGGAACACCCCTAGAATTGAAGGAAGATCCCAGAGCTGGATTGACTTTTGGTGAAACCAATTGATGAAGCTCATTCCAGAAGTTATTTGTATTCATTCAGTCATGGAAATGATACCACATTTCTATCCTCTTTGGCATCAGGAAGGGCAGTAGAATCTCTTTTGAGTGATCCAGGACAAGAAAACTATCTTTTTAGTGCAATAGACATAATATAGCATAAAAATATACTAGAAAGTATATTTTTTTTGGTAGAAGTGCCAATCTACCATGCAGTTGTTCAATTCCTTTGTTAGTCCAATCTATTACATTTGAGGTGTGTTACATAAGGATGGCTTTTCATCAACTTCAACTCCTACTGCCTGTAACTTTGATCCTGAGCTTAAATACTGTCATCTGTGTCCAAAGTGCTTCCTTCCTTCCTCCCTCCCTCCCTTCCTTTTTCCTACCTCACAGGGTCACCATCATGTCTGAAAACATGGTCAGATCCTACCATCTCTCTCCTTCTTTCTGAGTACTCCCTTTGTGTATTTTGAATTCCATATAACCCCAGAAGAAAATGACATTAAGGTAAATAGCAACAAGCTCTGCATATGCTCTTTAATTTATGAAAATGGAGAACTGGTGGTTGCTAAGGAAACAAAAAACCCAACAACTTTCACTGTGCACCTGAGGCATTATCAAATCATTATAGACCTGGAAAGGAGATGAATATAAATATCTCAGTAATGTGATAGGAATTTTCGACCCCTTTTTTTCCCTCTGGAATCCTTTGAATTCACTACTGATGGAATTTTTAACCCTGAGATCCACTTCAACACAGACACACGTCTGTGATATATGTTCACCAACTTTGTGGGAAATATCCAACAGATTTATTAGTGCATTTTTTAATGTCTGTGTCAACACAGAGTATATTATGCTTTGCTGCCAATTATAGACTGAAAGCTTATGAATATCTCATGTAGCAGTGGGAGGGCTATCACAAATGCTATGATGTACAACTAGAGTAAACCCCTTAGGAGTGGTTTGGGTTTGTTTTTCTCTTCTGTTCCATCACCTCATAAGGAAATGAGCTATTTAGCAAGTAGTAAGGATTGTTCTAATTTGGAACTTTCTTTCAAAGGAAATTACATGCATGCATAGCATGCTGGTTTAGGTGAGATTTTTGGGTTTTTTTCCCCCCAACTCCTAATGTTGCATTCTTGTCTGTAGAAACCCTTATTAAGTATCTGGTGATACTGAGTTTGTTCTCTTAAGGGAGATTTAGATACTATCAAACCCACTTAGGAAGTGAAAGGCCTGGATGCTAACAGTGACATCATAGAATCATACCCCTGCCCTGGGCAGGGACACCTCCCACCAGAGCAGGTTGCTCAAGGCTCAGCCAACCTGGCTGTGAACACTGCCAGGGTTGGGGCAGCCACAGCCTCCCTGGGCAACCTGGAGGGTTGGGGCAGCCACAGCCTCCCTGGGCAACCTGGAGGGTTGGGGCAGCCACAGCCTCCCTGGGCAACCTGGGACAGTGTCTCACCACCCTTAGAGTAAAAAACTTTTTTATCACATATAATCTGGACTTCCCTCCTTCAGTTTGAATCCATTACCCCTTGTCCTATCATTGCAGTTCCAATGGATGCTCCAATGGAACATCCAATCCTCTTTTCTTAGATAATCATCTCTAAGGGAGCAATTTCAGAGCTATGAGGATTATATGAATCATACAATCATAGAATCAGCCTGGCTGGAAGAGACCTCAAAGATCACTGAGTCCAACCCTACCGTGGTCACCAGACCATGGCACTAAGTGCCACATCCAGTCTCAGCTTGAAAACCTCCAGGGATGGTGAATCCACCACCTCCCTGGGCAGCACATTCCAATGCCTGAGCACTCTCTCCATAAAAAAATCTCTTCCTAATATCCAACCTAACCCTCCCCTGGCAGAGCTTGAGTCTGTGCCCTCTTGTCCTGCTGCTGGTTGCCTGGGAGCAGAGACCAACCCCCACCTGACTCCAACCTCCTGTCAGGGAGTTGTAGAGAGCAATAAGGTCTCCCCTGAGCCTCCTCTTCTGCAGGTTCCTCTTTAAATAAACATTCATGTCAAATAAGTGGGAGACTCAGAAGATATACCAACTTATCAATTTTGAACACAAATTAATCCTTAATATGATCCACTAATTTGTTATTACAAGTAACCAACTTTATGTTCAAAGGTTTCATCACCTCCTTTTCTCCTCAGCTCTTTGCTGGTATCTGACTATTTATATCAATCATATTTTCCAAATCCTTTAATGAATTTTGCACCGCTCTTTGCTGGTATCTGACTATTTATACCAATCATATTTTCCAAATCCTTTAAGGAATTTTGCACCAAATTAAAACACCTAATATTTCCTTTCTGATCTTGTAACAAAAAAGAAACAGGACTATTAAAACATTCTAAACTTGCCTCCAACACACAAAACAAGCCAAAGATATATTTCTGCTGCTTTCAAGTTGCATCTGACAGGTCCATCTCATTATTATGGTAAAAAAATCAACCTTATTTTTATTATGTCCATGGAACTAAAAACCTATGTGTTTTGACAGAGTTTGGAGTGTAAACACAATAATACTTGTCAATCACTGAAGTAGATTATAAACCTAAACCACAGCACAAAGTACTGATTAAAACACAGAAAGGGAAACTATTCATCACAAAGGGCCAGTTTTCTTTTCAACCAAAGACAACTGATTATGCTTATTTTTACCAAGTTTAAAAATCCAATTTTGTTTAGTTTTATTTCTGTTTTGTTTTCATTGCATGCAGATGCCTCTAATATTTTTCTAAACACTGGAAAAAATAAAAACTGTAAGATAAGCACATATACACGTTCTGTGCATGAAAAAAAATCAAATAAATCTTACATATTACATTTCAATATGTAAGAGGGGCCAATTTCTATTAACCGTATTAAGATCAATATCCTGTTGACATCAGCTGTGCATCCCTTCTTCTTGAACTGTGTTTTGGATCTGCCTCAGAACAAATATGGCCCAAAAATTTATCAGATTTCTCAGATAAATTCAAAATTCTGAAATAATTTCTGAAAAAGGGGGAAAAAAGTTTGGATGTTAAAAACTTGGAGTACATAATCTCAATTTTTTTCCATCCTGTGGCATTTCCTTTGTGTAGAAAGGAACTGTGAAGTAATTAAAAAATTTCTCTCTTCTTTTCTACCTTAACCTATATTAAATAAAGTTATGGGAGAATGGTAGAATTGATTTTTTAATAAATTCTCCTGTGCTCCATAAGCCTGAATGCACAGAAATTCTGGGCTGAGATGGTACAATGTTATCAAGAGAAATTGTAGAAGTTATTTGCACACTGTTACACTTTTTAGATAAAAGAATTGAAATATTTTTATTGAATTTTCTCTCTGTTTATTACTTTGAAACAAATCTTGAAGCTTGCAATATAAACACTAATTAATGACCTTAAATTAACATTGTATATCACATTCATTCAAAGAATCAGAGTTTGCTATTTTAAATTCCACTGTAGTCAATGCATAGGTCAACGTGAGCTAGGGATGAGCTAGATTTTCATCAGAGAAATATCTCAGGATGTTCTCTAGTCTCAGTACTTTTGTAGATCATTACTCACTATTAAAAAGTGATTATAACTAGGCATTAATTAATGGAATATACTACATCTGTTGAATATTTTGTGAGTCAAATGCCATAACCTAAAGGGCATTAAAAATCGTAGGGGCAAAACGATCAAAAGCATTAATCATAGAATCATAGAATCAACCAGGTTGGAAAATACTGCCAAGATCATCAAGTCCAACCCTACCATGGTTACTAGACCATGGCACTAAGTGCCACATCCAGTCTCAGCTTGAAAACCTCCAGGGATGGTGAATCCACCACCTTCCTGGGCAGCACATTCCAATGCCTGAGCACTCTCTCCGTAAAAAATCTCTTCCCAATATCCAACCTAACCCTCCCCTGGCAGAGCTTGAGTCTGTGCCCTCTGGTCCTGCTGCTGGTTGCCTGGGAGAAGAGACCAACCCCCACCTGACTCCACCCTCCTGTCAGGGAGTTGCAGAGGGTGAGAAGGGCTCCCCTGAGCCTCCTCTTCTCCAGGCTGAACACCCCCAGCTCCCTCAGCCTCTCCTCATGCCACTTGTGCTCCAGTCCCTTCACCAGCCTCGTTGCTCTTCTCTGGACCTGCTCCAGCACCTCAATATCCTCCCTGAACTGAAGGTTCCAGAACTGAGCACAGTAATGTTTTTGTTGAGGTGACTGAGAACACTGAAGACTGTTTATCTCCAAAACCCAGACAAATAGGAATGATTGAGAAATATGCCCAATGATAAATAATGTAGAGAATGTAGATAAAAAAATTTCTACCATAAAATCCCAGAAGCCTATAAAAAATTTAAGTGGCAAGTATAAACCCTGGTAAGATATACTCTGGTCTCAAGTTATGTGAAAACATGGAAGTCTTTGGTGCATTCTGATTACTGGAAATTTAATTCAGTAAGATTTAAATAAGAATTTAACATTTTGAGAGAATGTTTGGTGCTACTGGGAATTAGCAGGCAGAAGGGAAGACTGTGTTTTCCTATTTTTAACTTCCTCTAAATTCTTTACAAGCATCTGTTGAGAGGCCAACACAAAAGATGGGCAATGGGTATAATTACTACATGAGCAAAGGCAGAAGGTTTCCAATCCAGCATGTCCAACAATGACTATCAATAGATTCTTCAAAGGAGATACAAAGAACCTTATTTAATCACCAGGTGTAAGTACAAGTTAAAAAGTTTGAATATGACAGTTATGTGTGTATATAATATTGAAACATATATTTGCGAAACAAATTATAACTCTATTTCAAAATAACTTGTCTCCCTGTGATCTAATCCCAAGGATCTAACTTTTTACTCTTATAAACAGAAATAGGTTTAAACAAACACATAAATCATACTGTTTCACATATTTCAGTACTTCACTTAACTCATTTTTAGAACAAATAGAAGAATATGCCAAAGGGTATCTAAGAAGAGAAATAAAATCCTGGTCCTGAGACAGTCTCACAGAGGTTTATAAAACTGAGACAAGTAATATATTCAAATGAGATTTGTTTTATAAGCCAGATAAACCAGTTTAACCACTAAAGCTCTGTCAATGTTTTAATACAGATTCATGATGTCAAATGGAACAGACACTATCTGAAATGGTAGCTCAGAATGTGCAATCACTCACCCAGTCAGGCAAGGGTTCTCAACCTTAAGGAGTTCCCTTGGGCATCATCCTGACCCAAATGGAGAGCCCACACCTGCACCACTGCTGCTCCAAGGAGGAATGAAACAACTTTCCTGCCTTGGCAGAGCTCCATTCATACCCTAGTCAAATCAGATATCTGGTCAAATATGGTCATGTTAGCCCTCATTGGTGGGAGGGTCTGACTTTCTGCCCCACAACAGCCACCATGAAGACAAGATGAAGCTTGGCCTGCAGAGAGGGGTTAGCACCTCATGCTTGAAGTCAATTATTGCATGACTGAGGTCAGTCACAACTCACTGTCTGGAGAGCCTTGATCCCTGTAAGGGTAAGTGCACCTGGCACACACCACCTGCCTGCTAGGATGGTTGAGGTAGAGGAGTGTGGATCAGTACTCTGGAGCCTGCAAACCCTACTTGCTCTGTTTTCAAATTGCCCAGTGCTTGGTTGCTGTGCCAAAAAAAGAAAATAGATTTTAGAACACCCTGCCCACCCCCATCACTTCATTGAGCTGAGAAAGATTCTGCTTCAAATCAGCATGTTACACACACACATAATGTTTTATTTCAGGTAACAGTATGTTCAGTATCTCCATATTAATGTGACTGATAGGCTTTAAATATCAGCAGAAAGGCTTTTTATTATTGTTCTTTCAATGAGGAAAAAATAGGAATTCGGGAGCAAATACAGTCATAGTAATCAAATAAAATGTGCTGCTGTTGCAACAAGGATTAGCAGAGATAAGCATTGTTTTTTCTGGTGCATGGGGACTTCTATCTCCACCATTATCCTCACTAGCCTGTAGAATTCTGCTTTCAGTTGACTGAGCCAACTGAAAACAAACAAATACTTACTTTGGCCCTTAAAATTAGAGATGATTTGATCTAAGGAACAAAACTAATTGCTTTCAGAAAGCAAATGTTGTCTGTCATCTATGCTGTTCCACAGGTTTATGACATTCTGTTTACTTTGATTTATAATCAAGATGTTCTTATTACCTTCATGCTTGCTTTCTGTCACTTATCCTCCAGCTTGGATTAAGACCAAGAGCAAATGGGAATGACACAATGAAAGGCTAAAGCCTGAAGTAGATTGAACCATTTACTTTCCATGGATGGAGAGAAAAATTAATGTCCTTATAAAATGAGTGAGGCAAATACACTGGTTATTTCAATTATATTTTTATTTATGTATTTATTTTGGTCAGTCCTAAGTTAAGAGCAATTACAAAATAAGCCTAAGGTTGCTAAGAAACAATATCAATATTGAAAAGAATAAAGTGTGACTGCAAACAGAACCTAAAAGGGCATAAATGCCAAGTCATAGTGAAATTTCTTGGTGCTGTAATGCAGAGTAATGCAAGAGAGAATGCCATGCCATTTGACTGTATTTGTTTTGTTACTGTAGGAAAATACAGCCAAATGACATAGTGTTCAATAACTGTCAGGAAGATTTGAGACCAGATTATGAAAATGTACCATAAGATGACTAAGGAAAGTCATATTTCTTACTGGGATTTAGAGAATAAGCTGTTATTAACTTACTCCTCCTCAGACCTACTCCTCCTCATTCAACACTGCTGTACTGACTACTAATATTCTTCTCCTGTATGTTACAAATCTCATAACATTGGGTGTACTGCAAATTATATAAGCTGTGTGCTTGCACTGTCAATAAAATGTCACAGAGCTGTGGTTCCCTGAATAGAATTTATAATGTCCCACAGCACAGTGCTGATCAGTGGTGATCAAAGATATTCAGTCCTATGGAAAAGAACTTTGTGTTTTAAACATATGAGGCAGCACACTAACATAAATCACACTGTGCTGTCTTATTTGGAAAATAGGAAAATATATAGAGGTGTATGGAAGAAGATAGAAACAAGGCCAGAGATAGAGCTAGTCCAGAGGAGGCCACAAAGTTACTAAGAGGATTGGAGTATCTCTCCTATGAGGACAGGCTGAGGGAGTTGGGGCTGTTCAGCCTGGAGAAGAGAAGGTTGTGTGGAGACCTC
>NW_008691615.1:48834-56699 GCF_000695815.1 Acanthisitta chloris | reverse complement strand
TAAGGTCCATTCCAACCCTTAAATTCTATGATATGATTCTATGATATAAAAACATTATCTGTTGTAGGTTTCTATTCCATTGCATAAACTTAAGCAAGATTTATATATCCAACCACCATAAGTCAAAGAGGCATGATAAACTCATGATTATGTTGACATAAGTCGTATGGACATAGGAGAGATGTAACAAAATACATTTCTTCCTGGATATCACAGTGATTTGGTTTTTTACTAAATTGTGGAAAGAAGAGCATACTGATCCTGTTACAGAAATACTGTAACTCTGCCCCAAAAATCACAGACTGTACTCCAGTGTCTATCCCTCAAAGGGTAGAATTTCATTTCTCATGGGCAGAATATGTTGATATTCTTGGATTGGTACCTTGAACTGATTAAGCCAAGAAAGGCAAGCAGGTGACATTCAGTTTTGCTTTGAAAACAGATTCCTAAAGTTTCACTGATTAGACATTGAGACTTTTATCCCTGTTTTTTTAATACTCATTGGTATTTATTCATGATGATCTTTCTCATTTTAAATCTGGATGCCTATTAGCACATCTCTTAAAAGAATGATTTGATTTTGAAGGAAGCTAAATGCTCACAAATACAGAAAAGAAGCAAATTGGCATTTCTGAGTCATGCAACCCTTAAGCATTTGAGTATGATGAGGTTTTATTTATGCTTTTATGAGGTTATGTCTCTTTTCAGAAGTTTGGTCTTAAGTATGGGATGCTAAAAGAACACTCTCAAAGTATAAGATAACTAGAAAGTATAGTTTGTGTCTTTAAGCTGAATAAATTACATGGCTTATATCACAGTATGGTAAGAAATATAGTAAATACCATATGCCACCAATATTGCCATTGGAATAAGATGCAGGATCGAATGTGAGAAAAAGCAACGTGAAATTTATTACATGAAAAAGCAAAGTGTAAATACATTTCCTTTTCAATTCTGATTCCAGGAAGGACACAAATTTAGCAAGACAAACTGAAGGGAGTATAGAACAATAGACCATATCATGTGCCTAAAGACAATGAATATTGCTCCATCAGGAAGAAAGATGAAAAGAAAGAATTGAAGTTGCAGTAAGCTTAATGACACAAGCTTGTTAACTGCAGCTAAAATATCCCACCGACGTCAGTCTTTCCTCTGCCATGGGCTGAAGCATTGTGAGATCAGAGAAAAACAAATCTAAAACAAAAGTTTTCCTAACTTTAAACATTTAGCTGAAAATTTATCTGCTAAACTTTTCTGTAGTTTATCAAAAATGAACGCATATCTATGTGTAGAAGCAAAGACATTGTATATAGTTTTGGTGATAAGAGCTTTTATTGATTTCTCAAAACCCAGAAAAGTATTCTCATCATAGCTAGATCTGTCCCCTAATAAGCAACACAGTAACTCAGAAGGCAGATAAGTCTCTTGTTATACATCACCTGTTTCCTGAAAGATTACATCTGTGTACAGGAAATAATAATTGTCCATAGAATCAAAAGCAAAAAGAATCATAGAATCAACTGTGTTGGAAAAGACCTCAAAGATATTCAAGTCCAACCCTACTGTGGTTACTAGACCATGGCATTAAGTGCCACATCCAGTCTCATCTTCAAAACCTCCAGGGATGGTGAATCCACCACCTCCCTGGGCAGCACATTCCAATGCCTGAGCACTCTCTCCATAAAAAATCTCTTCCTAATATCTGATCTAAACCTGACCTGGCAGAGCTTGAGTCTGTGCCCTCTTGTCCTGCTGCTGGTTGCCTGGGAGAAGAGACCAACCCCCACCTGACTCCAACCTCCTGTCAGGGAGTTGCAGAGGGTGAGAAGGTCTCCCCTGAGCCTCCTCTTCTCCAGGCTGAACACCCCCAGCTCCCTCAGCCTCTCCTCATGCCACTTGTGCTCCAGTCCCTTCACCAGCCTCGTTGCTCTTCTCTGGACCTGCTCCAGCCCCTCAATGTCCCTCCTGAACTGAGGGACCCAGAATTGAACACAGTAATATTCAAGGTGTGGCCTCACCAGTGCTGAGTCCAGGGGAATAATCACCTCCCTGCTCCTGTTGACCATGCTGTTCCTGATGCAAGCCAGAATGCCATTGGCAATTAATCTTGTTTTTAATTGTAAAGACACCAAACAAGAAAATTCAAATGTAAAGTATAAGTAGATAATTTTAAAATCTCAGAACTTTGTTTATGTTTTCTATTCATTTGTTTCTCAAGTTATGTTTTTCAGTCCCATTTGTCTGAGATAGGAAATCCAGACAATTTCTAAATTGTTTTGATGGGGTTTTTTTTGTGGGTTTGTATTTTGCTTGTTTAGGTTTTAGGTTTTGTGGCTTGAAAAACATTGCAATATTCTTGAAAAGGTTGTAATAAGAAAAGAAGACAGGCCTGGTAGTCACCTACATATCAAGACTGCTGTTCAGTGAGTAAGACTATCAGCTTTCCCTGCAGTTTACCCACTTATCACTTGCCTATATGTGAAATTTCCTTGAAATCTGGGAAGACACCCATTACATGCTTTGTGCTCTGCAGTTAGAGGGGAAATAGTAGGCATCAGATTTATTCATTGTCTCAGATACGAAGCGAAAATTTAACTTTGAACATAAGACATAATATTTCTATTTTCAAATTTATATCTAGTTTGACACCCTCTGGGCCATGACAATAAGAAATGTTGTCAAGACAAATTACACTTACATAATACTGTGGCATACTTGAGTGAATTCAAGCATTCATCTCAACTTATTGCCTCTTCCAAGGGCAACCACATTTCACATCTGTCCTTCTCCTTTCTTATTTTATCAGTCCCATTGTTTAGAAAAAAAACCAATAAAATAATGCATTACCTATGAAAACCCATTTTCTGGAATGTAGCATATTAGTATCTTTCTTTTCTTCTGGAAATCTAGTGCATGAAAACACTTTATCCAGAACATTCTGGATGTTGATACTAAAGGAAATGCAATGAGAATAGTACATTTCAATCTTACCTTTAGAATCCATTTATTCTACTGAGAACTTTTCCCTTTCTTTGCTTTTTCAATCATTTAACTTAGTACTGCCCTCTGATCTGTTTGTCAGACAGAACATGATCTTTCTTTGCTACATTTGGAATGATACACAAGAAGATGGGTAGGTACATTTCCTTAGTATTTCATTGGAAACTAAATGTAAAAGAGAGTAACAGAACAAAGACAAAATATAAAGGTAAACATCAGGTGATCTAACTTGTTGCACAGGGCATTTATATTCAATTACAGATCATGGGAAGAGGACCATTAAACTATCAGCAATAATCAGGATGATGACTACTGTGGGAGGTCTTTTGCTCCCTATTGGGAGTAGTACTGAGCTCAAGCTGAATTAAATATGAGAGAGGGATAAAAAATGGAGTAACTTTTATGACAGGGTCTGGAACTTACATGGATTCACCGACTACTTCTTATCTTAAATAGTTAATATCAGTCTCTCCAAATGGCTTTCCTTAATCAATGCAAAGATGTCTCATGACATGTGTTCCAAAATTTTGAAATCATTGTTCAAGAAAAGGAAAACTCGGTTAAGACATATGGTTTTAATGTACCAGAGGAATGTAAGTAGAACTGAATACCATTATCACGAGATTCATTCATCTAAATATCTTTCTTAGTTTGGGTTTCTTTTGGGTTTGGTTTGGCTTTTGTTTGTTTGGGGATTTTTAAGTCAAAGAAATGCTAATAGTCTAACTGAAAAATAGATATTTGTTTTAGGAGCTCTACCAGGACTCTGTGGTAGGCTTTATATCATTCCATCAGTAGTGTTAAGTGTTAAGCAATGTTAAGTAATATCAAAAGCTTCTTTGAAATAATTTTTTGAATGATTTACTTCCCCTTAAAGTGTATGAACATAAGACATCTACAAATAGTGACTCCCATAGATGCATGCTACATGGAATTCCTGTCAACCAGGTGTTCAGCTGAAGTTTTTGAAAGCAGCTGCTAGAACTTATCTACAACATCAGGTCCATGATAATAATGCAAATTGTGTCAGGGAAGCAGTTAGAAACTAGGATATCACGGCTCCTTAAGACAGGAATGGAAATATAGAATACAACTGCTGCTGAAGGGCAAATTTGTTCCAATATTCCTACTCTTTTGCATAAAGAAGAGCTAAAATTTCTCACAAATCATTTCAGAAGTGCTAAGCCCAGGTGGCAAAATAATTCTGATCTTAAAAAAAAATCCATTAATTATGGGAAAAGGAAAAAAAGATTCTCTCTCAATGAATATTATTCAAAGAGCAACATACAGAAGAGCTTTTATTTCTTTGTTTATCAAATTTTGAATTTTTTCCTGTCTAAGTATCTCTGGACCACTGGAGGGTAGGCAAACTTGCTGCAGTCTACTGAACTTTCTTGCTTATCAAAGGCTACATAAGTAGGCTACATCAGTCACACAGAATATCCCTACTGAATACAACTTGGACATCTTCTAGAGGCAGTATATGTTATTCTATCTATAACCAGGAATATTCCATTGGGGAACTCCTCTTCAGACTTTTTTTTTCCCCTCTCATTAACTTCCACTGTATTTTTCATTGTACCTTTTTTTTGTTCACAGGTTTCTCTGACTCTGTTTCTATATTGCCCTTCCAGATATCAGTGTTACTCTTCTTCCATATTCTTTCAGGTAAAACTTACCAGAGAAGAGTGAGTAGAGCACTCAGGGCTAGAGATAATTTGGCACAAAAGTTTGAGAAAATATAAAGAATCTTAAATTTTTCATCTGATATGAAGTCTGAGCAGGTTTTTTAGCTTGGGGGGTATTTGCTTGGGGTTTTTTTTGTGGATGTTTGCAGCTATTTTCCAAGACATAAGACCACAGTTTTACATCTATTCACATTTAATACGACCAGGAGCACACACTGGTGCAGTATTATGGTTGAGTAATAACTCACTGTAGGAGCCTTCTCTCTACTAAATTTTTTCAGTCCGTATTTTCTTTAGACTACAAGACCTATTATTGTAAAACACAAGTAAGTAATTGCACTCCAAATTCTTATGTTGAGTGTTCCCAAAGAAAGTAAATATTCATTAGGAATGAATTCTCATCTGCAAAATAAAATAGTGTACATAATAAAATTAATATGGGCTTAAAACATAGGCAATGGCACCTAAAATTATTATGGTCAATTTTTATATAAGAATTGTAGGCACTAAAATTCCTCCTAAAATACAACCTGGCAAAGACAGCACAGTTAGCCATTAAATACCTTGCTGTAAGGCTATACAGCATAGTGGGAGGCAAGTCATCTTGGAAGAATATTCAGTGTCAGCTACTCCCATCTCACTCACCTGGAGGACCAAACTTAGGAAGGGCTGAAAATCAGCAAATTTCCAGTCAGAGAGACAAACTACCACAGATTACCAGCAGCAACTTGCCTATTTGCAAACCAGCATTTCTTGGAACTAACTGAGTTTCTGCTGTGTCATATAGAAACCTTGAAATCTGGAAAAGACAAAAGTCAGTCTGGCAAGCTCACTATTAAAAGTTTTAACCCCTACACTAAGTTGCATACACAGAAAGAGCTTGACACAAAGAGAATCTTAACTGCTTTACTTATTTTGCTAAACAAGTTGCAATACCTATTTTAACAGCAAGAACTATCATCATTTCATGTCTATGTCCCATGCAGAATGTTTTCTGCAGCATTATATCCCAATTTTCCTTAACAGAGACACATAAAAGTGAAATTAAGTCAATCATAACCACCTAACTATTCACAGTATTAAACTTCTAATGTGTTTTCAACATATTAGAGCACTGTTTTAACTTTTCCTGTATTCCCATCTCCAGTTCCTACACACCTACATAGCTATTATAAAGGCAGAAAATAAATTTGGTCTTACACTCTAAAAAATAGGAAGGGAATGGATTAGGCTAATGAAAATATTTCCTTTGTGTTAGCATTTCTTTTGTACCAGCATTGGTGTGTAAAGGACATATTTCTTCACAACCACCTGTATCCTTTTCTCCTATGGGTAATTGTATCACCTTCATGTTACTATTCACCTTTTTCTGCTTCCATCCACTTCACTGATATGTTCTGTGATGTTTCATATTACAGAAATTCTTCTTATTTAATGTATTCAAAGTTCAGTCTTGAAAATCTGCAAACTTCTTACCTCCTTTTATGAGAATACCTGTTATAGTGACCTTTATATGTGAAATCTAACTTGTTTTATGATGCATGACATAAAGAATGTCATTTAATGTTGCTCTTAGAAGAATATATGCTTAACCTTTCAGTAGAAGCTTCCTAAAGTAAGATTTTTTTTTTTTATTTGGCATCTATCTGTTGTGATACAACATTGTGTAACAAATAGGTTATATACAAATCCTTATTGCCCTCTACAACTCCCTGACAGGAGGTTGGAGTCAGGTGGGGGTTGGTCTCTTCTCCCAGGCAACCAGCAGCAGGACAAGAGGGCACAGACTCAAGCTCTGCCAGGGGAGGGTTAGGTTGGATATTAGGAAGAGATTTTTTTACAGAGAGAGTGCTCAGGCATTGGAATGTGCTGCCCAGGGAGGTGGTGGATTCCCCATCCCTGGAGGTTTTCAAGCTGAGACTGGATGTGGCACTTAGTGCCATGATCTAGTAACCACAGTAGGGTTGGACTTGATGATCTTGGAGGTCTCTTCCAACCCTGTTGATTCCATGATTCTCTGAAAAGTTGGATCATGTTCTATTTCAGCCCTGCCACCCATCCCAAAATTGTTGGCTAAGTGTATTGGGCTATTTCATGGCAAGAACTAACAACAGTCGCAGAATCAAGAGAGGTCTAAATGCTGCTAAAATTGAAGACTCTTTGGAATAAGGCACAATAAACAAGAATGTTTTAATAATATTTCTTTAAATTTACATTAATATCATCCTGGGCTAAATTGATACATTGACACTTAACAGCACAGAAATCTTATTGGGAAAGTCAAAATCAAAGAAGGTCAGATTCTGCAGGCCAAAAAATTGTACCTTTTTCTATGGCACAGGACTTATTGGATAGATTTCTTATGTAGACTAGACTCATGATTCTGTAATAGCTCCATGAAAGATGAACTGAATGTTGCACCCATGTGCTAAATCTTTAGAAATTTTAATAATTTATGAAGAAATGTCTTTAGAAATTTAAAATAAAGTTCAGTTGGGTAATGACAGAGGAAGTACGTTTTTAAAAATTGACTTTATTGTTATTTTTGCTGAACAAAGTAACAATGAAATCAACTTCTTTAATTCCAATACCTGTGAAATAGCCGTGTGGTTCCAGATCAATTCATGGAACTCAATCACAGCAGTCTTTTTTTACCTCTTGCTGACAGCAGCAGAAAAGATATGAAAGCCTGAGATGGCAGTAAAAACTGAAAAATTTCCTTGAGTTATAGGCTCCCAGCTAAGGTTCATAGTATATTGTCAGGATGCTTCACAAAGAACCTGATGTCAGATCATATTCTAAGAAGGAAAATAGTCTTCAGAGCAATCATTTGTCTTCTCTTTTATTCTCCATAAGAATCATTGATGAAGTAACTTTAACCACTGAGATTTGTCCATAGTAAAAAAGAAAGTAATGGCAGGTATTAAACCTCAATATCTTTTCCTGTTAATAATAAATTCTAATCCACAAAATTGGCAACAGCCACAGATACTTTGTATACATATTTCTCCCCTATGAGGACAGGCTGAGGGAGTTGGGGCTGTTCAGCCTGGAGAAGAGAAGGTTGTGTGGAGACCTCAGAGCAATTTTTCAATATCTGAAGGGCCTACAAGGAGCTGGAGAGGGACTCTGTGTTAGGAACTGCAGTGATAGGACAAGGGGCAATGGATTCAGACC
>NW_008691615.1:31697-48723 GCF_000695815.1 Acanthisitta chloris | reverse complement strand
CCTGCCCAGGGCAGGGGGTTGGGACTAGATGATCTGTAAGGTCCATTCCAACCCTTAAATTCTATATTATGATTGTATGATAAGAGGGGAGTGAAATCTCTATTTTGCCTTCCCCATTATCTGCCACTTTCACCTTTCCCTAAGTCCCAAACGTTTCCCTGCAATATGATTGTATGATAAGAGGGGAGTGAAATCTCTATTTTGCCTTCCCCATTATCTGCCACTTTCACCTTTCCCTAAGTCCCAAACGTTTCCCTGCAATAAAGCTTTGTTTGCCTTCCCCATTATCTGCCACTTTGACCTTTCACTAAGTCCCAAACTTTTCCCTGCAGGTCTCTAAAGCTTTCCATGATTGCTTCTTATATGATAGTTCTTCTTGGCTTTCCTGTTACTCTTATGACATTCTTCAAGTATAGTTCTTGTTTCTCTTACCTTATTTTATTATTCTTGTCAAGTCAGTGCTTATAAGTTGGGTTTGGTTTTTTTATTTGCTGACTTTGTATTACATAATATCTATTTTACATTGAATGAATGGACAAAGGGGAACAAAAGGAAGATATGACAGAAAATGAAACCTCTTGGAGACTGAGTCACCAGACCCAGAAGTTCAGCAGCAGAGTCAGATTTAAATATATTTTACAGCTAATGAACACTCTAATTTTTTCTCTAGTGCTTTCAGTACCACCCTTCTATTTACTTTTCAGATTAATTTCCTGTGAGTTTATAAAACTAACAAGTCAAAAAACATAAGGAGTCCTTTGAAAACTTGTCAGTGCTGTACCTCATTTATAAGAAATAACAATTGAAAAAAAGGAAATAAAATTGAAACAACAGAAAGCTAAAAAGGATCAAGTCTTATATAAATTCACTCTTTTAAATTAAATTAAATTACTCAGATACAAAGCTCTCAAGAAAGAACACATTGTTCCAGCTCAAATATTGAATGAAAGCTGAAGACTAAATATTTATTTGTAATGCACAAAGATTCAAAGTAATTAATTAAGTCAGTGGCTAGTCTATAAAAACATAGAGCAAGATTAATTTGTTATCCTGCTATAACTGAGAGGAAAATTTTAGATGAAAACCACATTTAAAGAGCTTCATTTATTCCCTCACATAATGCAGTCTAAAAATATCTTTCTGTGTAAATAAAAGTCATTTTCAAGTTCCTTATTATGTGTTTTTCCGTGTTTTCAGACATTGTAGTTGCACAAGGGAGGATTAATATTCAGAACTGGAACTCCTTAAAACAGGGGTTACTGAGGTAGAGAACAGGTTTTCTTCCTATGGAATGCTAGATACCATTTATTTTCTTAAACTTGACAAATACAAGAGTTTTGTTTCTTTGGTTCTTTTAGAACAAAAATCAAAATCTGTCTGTAGTCATATACCACCTAGCTCCACTCACACTGACTACCATTTTGATGAAGCTTGAAAATGTTGTTTCTAAGAATCACAGAATCATTTAGGTTGAATAAGACCTCCAAGATCATAGAGTCCAACCTTTGACTGAACTCAGCCTTGTCAACTAGACCATGGCACAAAGTGCCATGCCCAGTCTTTTCTTGAACACCTTCAGGAGTGGTGACACCACCACCTCCTTGGACAGTCCATTCCATGACAACCCTTTCCATGAAGAAATCCTTCTTGCTGTCCAATCTGAACTCCTTTGGTGCAGCTTAAAGCTACATCATCTTGTCCTATCCCTTGCTGTGTGGAAGAAGAGGCCACCCCCCACCTTGACATGACCTCCTTTCAGGTAGTTGTAGAGGGTGATAAAGTCTCCTCTGAGCTTCCTTTCCTCCAGGCTAAACAATCCCAGTTCCCTCAGGTGCTCCTCATATGACTTCTTCTCTAGACCACTCAGAAAGTGTGCTGTTATTAAAAAATTAAAATTAATTTATGAATCTATATGTGTGTAGACAATGTAGCTTCATAGCTCTGCGTGGTACTACTTTTCACATGGACTTGATGGAGTACTTCTGCTTCTAAACATCTAAAAGCAAAGCTTAAAAGTTAGCATGCTGCTATGTTTTCCCTCTGCCAATGGAAAATAAAACATATCTGTATAGAGAAGATAGAAGAGTTCAAAAAGCAGTGAGATTACATACAGAAATGCTTCAAAGCGTCAAAACACCAATGAAGGATAGATTTTGAGAAGAATAAATAAAAGGACAAAAATATATCTGCAGTCTGCTTGATCTTACCTTTCCATTTTACAAAACCTGCTCAGTTCTCTAGTTCTTTTGCGATGATAAAATCCAGTATGTTTGGTTGGGTTGGGTTTTTTTTGAGAGCCTGGGAACACTGATATTCTTAACCCCTTTGATGATGAATCCACAGTGGTTTGCAGCTCAAGCCTTTGTGCCACTGGATATATGTTGACATCATCACTTGCATTCATAGAATCATAGAATCATGGAATTTAAAGGTTGGAATGGACCTTACAGATCATCTAGTCTCAACCCTCTGCCCTGGGCAGGGACACCTCCTCACTAGATCAGGTTGCTCAAGGCACTGTGCAAGAAATTTCCACATGGTGGGCAAATTTTTTCAAATATGAAGCTTAGAATTCGATGATGACTCAATTCAATGATATCTTAAAGGATTACACTGTTAATAACTGCAAAAGCTCATCCTACACATCTGTGTGTGTGTCTTAGTAATAACATACATAGTTGTGCTGTTGAAGTATAACTGTGAGCTGCATTGGTTATCAGTTAGAAATAATGGCAAAAGAAATGGATATTTGCTTTGAAATTTAATGTGTTATCATGTGGGTTTGTGTGATAGCTCTGCATCTGCCACAGCTGCTATTTCAGTATCATCATTTTCTCTACATCGTTCTGGAGGTGCAATAACAAGATGTCACAGTATATGCAAACACATGCCTGACACACCTTGAAAACATTTAATATTGAAAACCAACACATTTGAGGTGCTAAAATCAAAGTTAAATGTAGATCTCTCATTTCACCTTAGAAATTTTCATACATCTTGACTAAGGTTACTTTCATGCTCCCCAGGTTAAAATTTCTAGGTCCTTACATACCTTAATATGCATATCTAATAACAACTTTTAAATTGAAATGGATGTATTTGGTGGACATTAATGTCTCCTACAGCCCAATAACTTCTGAGTCTAAACCTCTGTGTCTGCAAATAAAGGATGAAGTCTTATTCACCACTATGATAAATAGCTCATAAATAGTAGTAGCTTGAAGAGAAAACCCACTGATTCCACATATTCCCCACTCTTTTGGGGATGACTGATCATTCTGTTTCAGGACAAGACATGGTTATTCTGACCAAACATTTGCAGGTTTTGGCTCTATGTGGATAAACTTTCCCAAGCTTCACTAAAGGATGGCCAAAAACTTATTAAAACACATGAATAAGAACAATTAACTTAAGTTTCGAACTGGAATTCAATTGTAATGCCATGAAAGGAGATGAAGCAAGAGTTACCTACACTGCACATCAGAAATGTAAATGTGCTTCAGAGTGTTCTACGAAATAGCTATATTATTTATCATATTTAATGCATTTTAAGGTCATAGAAAAATATAGTAGCAGTAAAAAGTCATAAAGTGATGAGATACAGTGCACTCTAGATTGTGCAGTATATTGCTCAGAGAGGTTCCAAGAGGCTAGCAATAAGTCATGAGGAGGAATAGGCTAAATGAACCAGAAAAATTAAGTTAGTTGTGCCCATCAACTCAAGTACTTCATTCTCAGAAGGAAATGTTGAATCTTTCCAGAAGTCAGTCTAAATCAAACTTTTCAGAAAGAATAAATACTCAGTTAATTTTTCATTCTTTTTTCTCCATATACTCTGAGGCATAATCTTTCTGTGCTATGATACAAGTGGTACACCATACTCTGAGTAGACAAACTTGAGATTTTTTTAATGTGTTCCTTATTCAGATAGATGTCCTATTGCATTTAAAATTCAGCAAATGGATCCTGAAAGTACAGATGCTACAATGCACTAGGCTGCATTCATGTTTGTTCAGTAGCCTTTAAATTGCATTTCTTCTGAAGTCATGGAAGTGGTTGACCTATATGGTAAATTTTAAAATATACAGCTTTTCTATAAAAACAAAAAGTAAAAGTAAAGAACTAGAGTCTAATAAGTAAAAGTGCCAATCCATGTCATATTTTGAAATGCTTTCAGAAGGAAAAAGGTAATCCCCTAATTTTAGTGGTCTAATATTTTAGAGTACTAATAATGAATTTATTAATCTATTAAATCGTGCTTCATGTTATGTGTAGTTTATGACAGAATTCTTTGTTATTATAACCATGAGTACTTCTTTTATTAGCTGGAGTTAGGAGAATTATTTTTGTAATTAATATTAGAGATCTATGAGCAGAATGGAATTTTAATAGTTTATAGTTAATAGCTTATCTATTTAATAGCTTATACAGTTAATAATTTGTAGTTTATATTCAGCAACATGGACAGTGAAACTGAGTGTACAAAGCTCTGTGGTTCAGTCAACACCCTGGAGGGAAGGGATGCCATCCAGTGGGACACTGACAGGTTTGAGAGTTGGGCCCATGAGAACCTCCTGGAGTTCAGCAAGAGTCAAATGTCCTGCACCATTTTAATAGTTTATAGTTAATAGCTTATCTATTTAATAGCTTATACAGTTAATAATTTGTAGTTTATATTCAGCAACATGGACAGTGAAACTGAGTGTACAAAGCTCTGTGGTTCAGTCAACACCCTGGAGGGAAGGGATGCCATCCAGTGGGACACTGACAGGTTTGAGAGTTGGGCCCATGAGAACCTCCTGGAGTTCAGCAAGAGTCAAATGAAAGGTCCTGCACCTGGGTCACAACAATCCCAAGCACAAATACAGGCTGAGCAGAGAATGAGAGCAGACCTGAGGGTGTGCTGCTGGAGGAGAGGCTGAACAGGAGCCAGTAATGTGCACTTGCAACACAGAAAGCAAATCATACCCAGGCTGCATCAAAAGCAGCATGGCTAGCAGGTGGAGGGAGGTGATTCTCCCCCTCTGCTCAGCTCTTGTGAGATCCCACCTGGAGTGCTGTGTCTATGTTTGGAATCCTCCAACATAAGAAGGACATGGAGCTATTGGAATGAGTCCATGGGAATGTCACAAAAATGACCAGAGGGCTGAAACTCCTCTCCTACAAACTCAAGGCAGTGAGGATTGGGGTTGTTCTACCTGGAGAAGAGAAGACTCTGGGAACACCTTACAGCAGCCTTTCAGCACTTGAAGAGGGCCTACAAGAGAGCCAGAGAGGGACATTTAACAAGGGCATGTAGTGACAGAACAAGGGGCAATGTCTACAAACTGAAGGCATTCAATTCAAGGACAGGATGGATGAGGCTTGGAGCAAACTGGTCTAGTGGAAGACATCATTGTCCATGGGAACTAGAGCATGTTCCAACCCAAACCATTCTACAATTTTGTGATCCTCCTTTCTTTCATTCACTAACACTTCTCTTGTTACTTCCTGGTAATTTGAAAACTAGTAAATTCAGGGGATTGTTGACTTTGGTGGGAGATGGATTTTCTTTTTGTATACCCTTGGAGCAAACTGGTCTAGTGGAAGACATCATTGTCCATGGGAACTAGAGCATGTTCCAACCCAAACCATTCTACAATTTTGTGATCCTCCTTTCTTTCATTCACTAACACTTCTCTTGTTACTTCCTGGTAATTTGAAAACTAGTAAATTCAGGGGATTGTTGACTTTGGTGGGAGATGGATTTTCTTTTTGTATACCTAGAAGTTCCTTGTTTTCTGAGAGGGGGAGAAAGGAGAATAGAGTGAGATACTAATTATATTGTTTATTATATATTACATATAATATATTGCATATTTTATATTGTGTACTGCATGTTATGATCTATTACATAGAATTATATATATTATTATACGTTATATAAGTAGCAAACACAGATAAAGATTGGTGGCTTAAGAACCCTCACTAGAAAAAGCAGCTTCTTTTGATGAAGTGTGTAATAGACATTTACTAGCTGCTGAGCCCTCATGATAATTTGATTCAGATGACTGATTTTGTGCTGCAGCTTTAAGGAGAGCATTAGACAACATCTCTGTTTTAATAGTTACTCAATTAAGGTTTAATTCCTGATGAGCAAACCCACACTCATATGCTTACATGTAGTTACAGTTAGTGAATGTACATTCTCATTGACATCTTCTGTAAACAAGACCATTCATATTGTGTTTAAGTTGATGCAAACTAATATTTTCTTAGCCCTTTTTCTGGTTCCAGGCTCATCAGATTGGGAGACCCAATTTCACAGAGTACATAATTGCTACAGAAGTATAGCAGAGTTCTTGAAACAGAATGTCTTAGGTGTATAGTGCCCCATAGGTTAGCTATCAGAGGAAAAAAACCCACTGCATACGTAAGGCAAAAGTAAATTGGCAATGGTCAAAAGTAAAAGCTCTGATCATCCTCTGCATGTTTTCCTTTGATACAGAATTTTGCCAGAACTGAATACAAGGTGTGTGAATTTATACTCACACTATTTTCTTTCCTTTCACTCCACTGAATTTTTTTCCCCAAGCTGCTACTCTTAAAATATTGCTGAAGATTTCTGGCCATAATTATTCTTCAACAAATATATAAAGTTTTCCAGAGAAGATTTTCTCCTTTCAATCTGCAAACCTGGAAACTTCTTTCAGATTGCCTTACAAAGATTGGTAGGTCCTATGCATCTTTTTTCCTATTCCAATCTTTGTTCTGCTGGAGATGTCATCCTTCATTTACTTCCCACCTGTTTGAGTATTCTGCATTGTTCCATGGTATTTTATTATACGTTATATTATTTCCAGAACCAAATCACTCTATTTTTGCTTCTTGAAAATTCACCATTCACCCTCCATAACTGATTATGCCAAATTCAACTATCAGAAGATGGCACCATCAAGACATCTGAAATTCACCTTGTATTTGTTATTTATATAAATAATGAAACAAGAACTGATTCAGAATTATCAGTGGTGGATGCTTATAGCCTAAACAAATAGATAATACTCCTACTATCATAGTTTTCTCTTCTTTTCTCTGTCTTATTCTGTCTTAGATCTATCTGGCTGCACTCTGGGAGAGGTACAAAACTGTTATTCATAGCTTAATGTACTCAAACCCACAAGCATTAAATGGAAATTGTAGGGACTACTCCAAATCAGACAGTAAAGAATATTATGCTATATCTAATTTCAGTCAAATTCCAATTTCTTAAACTTCGTTAAAATTACGTATAGTTCTGCAATAAATCTAATGACACTTTATTTCTGCAGGTAGATTTCAGAATCAGGATTCCGGCTCAAACTGAAAAGCAGTGGATGTTGCATGATATTATGCAGCTTATCACTGACAGAACTAAATGGCAAGTTACTGAAAATAGCCATCATAGTACTCCCTTTATAGCAAACCTTTGCTTTGAACGTCATCTAACATTCTTAGCAATAACATCCTGTATATGTTTTGATGGAAGATAGCAGAGCTCAATTCTGCTGAGTGACCTTTTGAAAATAATGATTTGCTGCTTATTCATGGTGCCTGTTGCTCTTAAAATTACTAGTAACATTTCTATTGCTGTCTCTGAACCTTCAATATTGCATTGATACATGTTCAAAGGTGTACTGAAAATATTTTTTCCTGCATTATGGGACACCCAAAAGTGATAGCAGATTATGTAGGTAGATTAGAAATAATAAAGATGAAAAATCATCTTCCTCTTTTCACTTACCTGCCAGGACCAGATTTTGCATTCCTCTTTTTCCTGAATCAGCTCCTCTTGCACTCAGTGGAAGGATAATTTTCAAAAGGAAGAAAAATTTCAATCTCTTTAAAGATAGCCAAGGAAGCAGTTAATAACATCCATTATCAGAGAGAACTGAATATGTTGGGAAAAAATAAAGTGGAGCAAGTATTTCCACAGGCCACTCCCAGTGCATGGAAGTCTGTATTCAGGAAGAAATTCGTTATTCTAACTGATGTTCATCTCACATGGCAGAATTTGTCAAAGATGTAATTTTCATGATGATACAATGGTTTTGATATAAAATATTTGGCTGTTTCTTGTTCCTCTCTTCATTTCTATTTATGAAATTATTCTGCTCTTCCTCTTTCTTCAGTAGGAAGAGTTATGTGATTCATTATACAGACAGTAGGGTGAATTAGTGAATAAGACATGTTTGGGAAGGAATGATTCTATAAAAGATATGTCAAATACTGACATTTTCTATTGTGGTCAACATCAAAGGGATGTTTTCTCTTTAAATATGATTCTATGCACAAGGAAGAAAAAAACTATTATGCAATGCACATGGCATTGCATGGCTCCATCTACTATTAATACATTGGATCTCTTTCTGTTTTAGAGAATAATATTCTACTATTCTACATAATATTGTTTCCTTTTACACCATGGAATTGTATTCTTTGTGCTTTTGGATTGGTTTTTGTACAGCATCTTACTGCCACTTGTTAAGGTTGTACATAAAACAACAGCTGTAGATACTTCTTGACATGGTCACAATGCAAAGCAGCCACAAATTCACCCAAAATTCACATCCAGACGTTTAAGGCTACCTATGTATAGATTAATGGGAGAAAATCCCTATGCTAAACCTCCTGAAATTAGTGATTTCAGTATTTCAGAGTCATAGAATCATAGAATCAACCAGGTTGGAAAAGACCTCAAAGACCATCAAGTCCAACCCTACCATCGTTACTAGACCATGACACTAAGTGCCATATCCAGTCTCAGCTTGAAAACCTCCTGATATGTAAAGAAATATATTTGAAAACGTGCTGCAATTTGGGTAAATTCTGTGGCCTAATCTCTAATTTGATTGCTATTTATCAGGTGATGGATGTCTCTGCTTAAGTCCTCTTTAAGACTCTAGAGTAAATTTAAAGTTGTCATAAGAAACTACTCACTTTCTATCAATGTGTAATATAAATTACAACATTTAAACCTTGATCCAGAAGTTTCCTTAAGCACTGTGTGATGAAAGGGACAATTCACATAACTAAATTTGGGTCTAATCTTTACCATATATTGAGACATACACAGAAAATTAATCCAAATCAGCTATGTTACCCTAACCAAGCAATGTTGCTCTGCTGCCTACCATAATTCTTTAATGTTTCAGGTAAAGGAAGAAAATATGCTTGGAACTAAATTTAGGCTTTTATGGGAGGTAATAGCACAGATCCCAGAGGCAGCCAACAGATGCAGTGGTTTGCATAGAAGTTTCTGGCTTGTGCTTCTTTCAGATATTTTTTTTGAGACCTTGTCAGGATTTCTGGGCACTTTGCCTGGGATACAGGAACTCCTGGGAAGTCTCTGAGGTTTTTTGCTGCTGAGCAGTAAAGCTAAGAATAAAGTAAGGGTAGCCCTAGCAGCTCCTAAGAAACTCTGTCAGCTGTCCTTGATCAAGGCTGCCTGTAGTCTTTATTCCAGCTAACCCCTGACTGGGGAGGATCAAGCATTCTTATCCTGTACAAGCTTCAGGCAGTTTATACAGCAGGGTACAGTCAGGGTTTAACCCTAGCTGGCAGCTAAGCACCACACAGACACTTATTCAGTCCCCCAAGGTGGGATGGGAGAGACAATCAGAAGGATAAAAGTGAGAAAATTAATGGGTTGAGATAAAGTCAGTTCGATACGTAAAGCAAAAGCCACGTGTGCACAAACAAAATAAGGAATGAATTCACCTCTTCCCATTTGCAGGCAGGTGTTCAGCCATCCCCATGAAGGCAGGGCTCAGACACTTGGAAAGAAAAACACCACAGCTCTGATCATCCTCCCTTCCTTCTCTTTCCCCCAGCTTTATATGGTGATCATGATATCATACAGTATGGGATATCCCTTTGGCTAGTTGATCTCAGTTGTCCCAGCTGTGTCCCCTCCCAACTTCTTGTGTCTCCTTGCTGGTGGGGTTGGGTGAGAAGCTGAAAAAGTCCTGACTCTATGTGAACACTGTTCAACTTTAATGAAAACATCCCTGTATTATCAGCACTAGTTTTGCCACAAATGCAAACACAGACTCATGCTAGCTACTATCAAGAAAATTAACTCTACCTCAGCTGAACCAGCACAGGTGCAAATGAGAGACAAGCAAGCTTTTCCTCTGCTGCATTTACATCCTTCAGTATGGGGATGGCAGAAAAGTTTTCTCGAGGTTCTGCAAGAGCAAGTCTCCATCTGCTGTTGGGCTCATGGAACCATACAGAACTTTGTAAGGAGGTTGCAGCTCTGCTCATTTCTGGCTGCAGGGATTACCTGAGACCTCTTGCTGAGTCTTGGTCACAAGGCCTTTTAGCCTGCAGGAGGTGCCAGGTATTGAGAAGATGTGCAGTATCAGAAATGGATCTATGGTACAGAGTAAATATGATGTATTATTGCAAAACGAGATGTTCAGGATTGTTCAGGATTTTCCTAGAGACCATATATAAAACCAAGGTGTGAATGGCATCATATACTTTGCCTGTTGCACCTTTCCTTTCCCACCCTATACTTGATATTACCATGTCTCCTAATATCTGATAATGACAATATCTAGGAAAAAGAATGTAAGTAAACACAGACTTCCATAGGCATTTGTCCTATCTTTACAGCTAACACGAAAGTAGTTTAGAATAGAATGAAAATATGCTGAGAAGATGAGGCTTGTGGTATAAGAGACAACCAATATAGTAGCAAGGAGATATAAAAATATGCATTTTGCCTTATCCTTTGGCCAAAGAGAAGTAGGTCATGACAGCCATTTAAAAACTGAGTCTTAAAGCAGATAATTAAGTGTAAAATTTCTAAATCAATTTATGTGTTTGATATAATTTATCTCTGTTAATATTTAATTGCTAGAGGCCAAAATCAGGCTATTTTTAGAGTAACTTACGTACATTTGCAGCCTTTTTAGCAACATGCTCTGGGTGTACATCTGTGTGTAATATTCATAAGCACATTCAACTATCTTAATGAACACTAATCTTACCATCAACATATCTGTGCCCTTAATTCCAAGCTGATGTTGTAGATACTACTTGCAGGAATCCAAAGCCTATTTTTAACAAGTGGAGTGAATGACCTGATGTTTACTGAGTTAAAATTTAGCAGGCAAACCCACATTCTTAAAATGCTACTTTAATTTATAGCAAAGTGGTCTTACTATGAAATGTCAAATTCAAGTCCTCCATCTTCTAAATTCTCAGTGGGCCAGATGAGTTAGATAATGGATACAGAGCTGTTTTCCAGGATTTTATTAGATGTCATCATGCCATTTCACATGCCATTCTTCCTGTTTATTCAAAACAAACAAGTAGACTTTTAAACAGAAAAAAAAATAAATCTATGTCTGAATCCACTTCAGAATAAACTATATGAAAACAAACTTTTTAGTTCACTTCTATAAACTCATATTTCTTCACTTCCCTTCTCAGGAAGTCTAACTGCCAAGAAAAGTTTCTTGCTATGGTTAAGTTTGTACATTTATTCTTTTTCTCCTTCTTTGAGCTTTTTTTCTTCTTGTGCCTGAAACAAAACTCTGATGAAATAGACTTCCAAGGCAAAGTTTCAAACAATTCAGAGGATATAAAATGCTTCATAGTAACAATGTAAATATAATTATTTTAAGCATATTTATCCAATATTATGGTTGAAATAATTTCTTGAGGCTTAAAACATAAAAATTAGGATAGCACTCAATAAATCAATGCTGTAAGGGCATATAACACAAAAGGATTAAAATATTTATAACCTCAAGTATATGATCTAAGGATGATTTAACAGAGTTTTTTTAATAGTTTCCAGACTTGGCAATTCCTACTGTATTTCAAAACATACTTCTAACCAAAATGTCAAATACCAAGAGTGCATAAAAGGTATAAACAACATTTATTTATTAGGAGTAGTAATTGTCCTTTTTATTAAAGTATCAACTGCTTAAAATAAAAGCAAACTTGAAGGCCAAACTTCTATTTTAAGCATGATCACAGAGAAACCATCAAAATCAATGATAGTTCCTAAGATACCTTGAGAGAGGGGGGAGAGTTAGGCTTAGGTATGTCCATTTATCACATTCAGTTTAGGGAGGAAGAAGAATTCTGTGATTAAGATGCAGGGTTGAGTGTTAAGCAATCCAAGGTAAATGTTTTGCTATAGATTTCCCATGTCATCTGCTGCAAATCATTGGAATGTTCTGGGCATTCTCTTCCTCAGCAATGCAGGTTATGCACTGGGGTATTTCTAGTGATACCGTTGCAGAGAATCAAGGTCCTAGAGTTTGAATTTTTCAACCATCAAATAACTGAGACAGTGAGGTTTCTTATCTGCTTAGCATTGGTTTATGAGTCTTCATTAATTCATATCATGTATTCTTAGAGAAAAAATTGGCACAGACACAAGCTCTGCCAGGGGAGGTTTAGGTTAGATATTAGGAAGAGATTTTTTACGGAGAGAGTGCTCAGGCATTGGAATGTGCTGCCCAGGGAGGTGGTGGATTCACCATCCCTGGAGGTTTTCAAGCTGAGACTGGATGTGGCACTTAGTGCCATGGTCTAGTAACCACAGTAGGGTTGGACTTGATGATCTTGGAGGTCTTTTCCAACCTGGCTGATTCTATGATTCTATGACCTAGTGATTGTTTTCTGATTCTGTTTGTAAACAGGATTCTTCAATGATAACTGGCAGAATAATTGTCATGGATTCAATTTTCTTAATGGAGAGACAAGTACATGAAGGCATAATTTAAATAAGTTGAAATATACACAAAAGTTATTTCTACAGAATTTGTCATATTTATTTGATTCTTAGTTATATCATTAAAGTGGTTTATATTTAAGTTTTGGAAGACTTTTAAGACTGATGGTGCTAGATACTGTGCTAACACAATAGAATTAATTATCTGATACCAAAAATATGCACACTGAGTTGATCAATTTTTTAAATTTTTAATTCTTTCTGTGTTTAGAGGGTTGGACTCCACACTTGTCTGCTTAGGTCCTACCAATATATAAATTAGGCTTTTATCTTAAGATCCAATTTCTCAGTTAAAGTGAGTACAGTTTAACAGAAGTTTTTCCTCACATTGGATGATAAATGAGACAGGCCAACACAGAGCATATTCACTCAGGTACTGCCAATATTTTCTTCATGACTCTACAGATTATTAAATTGCATAACTGTGTTTATCAGTAACTTAATTATGACTCTGTTTATTTTTAAATGACTGGACTGTTAGGTCGCAATACAACTGAAAGGATTCCAATCTTGGCTTTCTACAACTTTGTTGCTTATTTAAGCTGTTTGCTTAGACTTCTCCTAAAATAGGCAGTGAACCAAATGCAGGAATTTATTGTTCTTGTTCACTGGACAACTGATTATTAATTGTGTGAGGAACTAGGAAGCTACTGAAGGTAGAAATTAAAACCCTAAAGTGAACCTGTGCTCATAATCATGCTCCAGCAGAAGGCATCTGTCTTCATAGACATATGACCAGTCTCCTAATTCAAGTTGGGTTCCTAAATGTAGTACATAGAAGTATCCTTCACCACCACTAAAGCAGAATCTTATTTTTGTGGACTTTCTGTCCGTTGAGGTGTTCAAGACCAGTCTCTTTGGGGCTTGAAGGAACCCTGTCTAGTGGAAGTGTCCCTGCCCTTGACATGTGAGTTTGAACTAGATGATTTTTAAGGCCCATTCCAACCTAAGTCATTCTATAATTCTATGATTGCACATGATCCTCTACATTTTAAAATTCAGGAATAGGATCATTTCCAAGCGATGTAAATGACAATGGTTCACCTTCCATGTAAAAGTTAAATGTTTCCTCCAGCCTCTCTATGTTGGGCTCAGTGATTTGCTGAAAGGTGTCAGCAGAGGTTGTCAGCACACTGAAAATAGGAGGGGAAAATCAGATAGCAGGGCAGGAAGGAACAGAGGAATTGTAAATGCTTCTCTTCAAAGACAGTTTGCAGAGAACTTTGATCTAGTTTATACATAAATGGAACTTTGAAGAGCTTAGATATTCCCTATCTAATTGGGAGCCAAAGTTCATTATCATGCTCACAGTCCCTGACTATTCCAAAATTTGATATTTTTTTCTAACGTTGATTTTTATCTAAAAAGTGCTGCAATGACTTTCCCAGAGGCAAGTTCCACCTTCTGGAGTACAAAGCATTATTTTTGATTTCTAAAAGTAGTAGACTACAGTATCTTTTTCTCTTTGTCATTGCAAGCTTTAGGTTTGTTTTTGGTTTGGTTTTTTTTGCTCTAGCAAGATATCATTTGAATTACATTTTAATTCTGAAGTGCCATGGGGAACTACTGGGATATGATTGTGTTTGTCATATATTTTCCAGCTGAAAAAGTGAAGTGAGCTGGCAAGTTTAAGATCACAGAGTCTGCTGTGGAAAAGTACTTCAGTTCTGCTCTAAAAGTATTAAACTGAAATTAAAAAAACCCAGCTTGTATTTTTAGGTGCGATATAAACTACAAAATTTACATTACTAGGTTTAATATATATACCCCACTTTAAGTATCTGAAGCCTCTCTTATACTTAGATTATACAGAAATGTGTTACATATATAACCATAAATCCTTAGCTAGAGAAATGGAGCCAAGAAATTTTGTACACATTAATTTCCTATAAATGCCTATTATTACTGTGAGTACTAGAGGATTTGATCATCTATTGCACTCTTATATTTTGGTATTTCTAAAACTACAAAATTAACTAACATTATCATTACTTTTTAAAAAAAATGAATTATCCACAGCAAAAAACCCCAAACAAACAAACAAAAATGTTAGATGGATCCAGTCAAGAAATGACAATATCCATTTATTTGGTGCTTTTTTTTGGCAACTGTGCTGGGTTGACCTTGACCCTTGCCACTCAGCCACTAGATAATCTGTAAGATCCATTACAAAATCATAGAATCATCAAGGTTGGAGGAGACCTCCAAGATCATTGAGTCCAACCATTAACCTGTCACTCTGCTGTAACCCCTAAACCATATCCTTGAGCATCAGATCCAGACACCTCCTAAACACGTCCAGGGATGGTGAATCCACCACCTCCCTGGGTAACCTATTCCAATGTCTGAACACCCTAACAGGGAAAAGGTTTTTCCTAACATCTAATCTGAATCTTCCCTGTCTCAGCTCATGGCTCTTCCCTCTAGTCCTCTCACTGCAGGCCTGGTAGAAGAGACCATCCCTCTCCTCTCTACGACCTCCTTTCAGGCAGTTGTAGAGACCAATGAGGTCATGCCTGAGCTGCTGCTTCTCGAGGCTGAACAAACTCAATTCCCTCAGCTGTTCTTCACATGACATGTGTTCCAGCCCTTTTCTGAGCCTCATTGCCCTTCACAGGACTTTGTTGGACCTCAAGCACCACCTCAAAAGCAAGACTTACATTCCACCCCTAAAATTCTATGATTACGTGAGTCTATGAAACGTGTTTTCTTTTATACCTCTTACATCTCTATGAGGGAGGATATTGTCTGTAATACCCTACTTGCTAGCTCTCACATTTAGTGTGTTTTCTCCACACCATGAAAAATGGAATGCACTTCCTTTCCAAAGGAAAATAGTCTCTAAAAATTATTATGGTTATTCAGTAAAGACCTCTGCATAACCCTGTGTTTATTTACAATATTTGCTAAACTTCCATTTTGATGTACATTTATTTTGCTAAAGAACAACATATTTAAAAAGGCAAATATATGTCATTTTCTCAGACTCAGACAGTACTGGAAAAATAGTCTTTTCCATTTCTGATTTTGACCCAAGAAAGCTGCTGTTATCTTAACAGATTCATGTCTTTTTAAAAACATTTAAATAAATTAACTTAGAAAACTTGTTATTTTCCCTAAAGTAAATATCAATGGTTGTCTAAGGAACTTCCCATTCAGGGCAAGTGAGTAAACAGTTCCATGCCAAAACTATTCATTAGTGGCTGTGATTAATTAGTGTGAAGAACAATGAGGTATCTAAACTAAGAGTAACAATAATTAAATTGATTGCATGAATTCTTGGATTAATAAAATCTAATTATTCTCATAGGTAATTGGCACAAATTTTATTTGTATCTCCTTTTTAATATGTTTGCTAATGCCTTCAGAAGGTAAACAAAACAAATTGTAAATGAATACAAAGTTCAATTAAACCTCCAAACAACCTTTCTGTATGGATTACTTTAAAGTCCTTACCTATTGATGAATGCATACAAAGCTAATGAACACAACAACACTCATTTGTGAGTGGTTGATATGGAGAAATTTGTACAGCATCTTTCCTGTCTGTGGAGACAGCTAAAAGTTACTTAGGTTTGCAATGGAGCAGATTTTTTGGATTGTGAGTTCATAAAATTTTTACTTCTTATGTAAGGAATTATAGTTACTTTTATATATATGAACATATATATAGTTGAATATGTAAGAGTGATGCTCAGGAGCTGAAGCCTGTTTACAATATTCCAAGAAAGCAGAAGTATTTTTTATTTTAATTTCAAGAAGACTATTCAATTGTTTTCCCTTTGTTTCGGACAACAGGTTCAGTTTCATTAATCATTGATGGAGAGTAAGAGGAGAATGGTCAAGAAAGAAATGTTTATGATAAGAACAGTATGAACTAGAATTATAAAAGTCTCAAAAACGTAGATATGGATGGAAAAAAGTAATCAAGAAGTCAGATGCTTAATGGCACTTTACGGAATAGATTGTGTCATGGTGTATCCCTGGTGAGAAACCAAGCCCCACACAGCTGTCCCTCACTCCCATTCCAGTCAAATCAGGGAGAGAATTGGAAGGGTAAAAGCTAGAAAAACTTATGGGTTGAGATAAAGACAGTTTAATAGAGAAAGCAAAAGCTGCACACACAAGCAAAGCAAAACAAGGAATTCATTCACTACTTCCCACGGGCAGGAGGTGTTCAGCATCTCCAGGAGAGCAGGGACATCACACAGAATGGTGACTTGGGAAGACAAACACCATCACTCC
>NW_008691615.1:24708-31669 GCF_000695815.1 Acanthisitta chloris | reverse complement strand
CTGAGCATGATGTGCTATGGTATGGAATATCCCTTTGGTCAGTTTGGGTCACCTGTCCCAGCTGTGTCTCCTCCCAATCTCCCATGCACCCCCAATTCCTTGCCAGTGTGGCAGTGTGGGAAGCAGCAAAGGCCTTGGCTCTGTGTGAGCTCTGCTCAGCAACAACAAAAACATCTCTGCATTATCAAACCTGTGCCCTGCACAAATCCTAAACATAGCCCCATACTAGCCACTGTGAAGAAAGTTAGCTCTACCCCAGCCAAAAGCAGCACATATTGTTAAAAGAGTAAGGCTTGTTTAGGGATAAAAAGATATTGTCTCATTCTGAAGGTAATGAAGAAGAAGGAGAAGATCATAGTAAGTTCTATTAAAGAAATATCTATTCAGGAAAGATGCAAGTAATGTGTTTGGGGTTTTTTTTATCTAAACAATTACAAGAATTCTTCACAAAGAAGAAACTCACAATAACACCATGAGTCGTAGCACACATTATAATAAACTGAATTCAGAGTTACCACTTTTTTACATGCCAGATAAAATGCTTACCATCACTTGATTTTGTTGTTCTTAGTCAATATTTTTGTAGGCATGGTGAACCACAAGGGGATCCATCTGACCTTACTAAATAAGAAATATCTAATGGCAATCCATTCTCTGAAAATTTTTACCTATGAACATTTGAGAAATTCATTGCACTCATATAAAAATACATATATTTATAAGAGTTAGTGCCGAATAAAAAAGGAAAATTAAGAGTAGAAAGAAGAAAGGTAACCCTTTTTTTTTAAAGGAAGAATGTAAAGACTAACTGCCCATAGGTGGTTTTGCAGGTATTAGCAATGCCTCTTTAGGCTCTCTCATCTTTTTACTGTATTTTAAGTCTGCATGAAATATCTATTATTAAAACACAAATATCTGCTCTAAAAACTGCATTCTTAAACTGTCTGAGACTGTGATGAATAATTGCAACCACATATTCTGGTCTGTTCTTGCCTTCTCTACTGTTTTATTAATCCATAGATAATATACCATGATTTTGTTGTTTTGCTTTGCCAGTGCTGCTGTTCAAATAAATTCATTCCTTTTTTAGATTGACTTTCTTGTATAGAAAAATCGTGTTTCTAAAGTTGTCACAAATACACAAGCCTAATGCCTTCCCCATCACACAGAGTCCATGGCAAAACAACCCACCCATAATCCTAAATAGAGATGGTCTGATACCATGCTAGAAGATATTACTGTTGCTAAGTTTAATAAAATAAGATTGACTTGCTCTCTTTATCATGACCAAGATCACATTCTTATAACAATCCAAAATGACACACTGAAAACCACAAATAAAATGCAGAACTTGGAGGCTCAATCCTCAGTTCAGTCACAACTCTTCTGCTGAGAGCCATTTGCTCCTTTGTTGCACTCAGAGCACATACTCTCTTTTCTGTGTAGTCAGGTTGAAGACACATTTCCAAATCTTTGAAACAGTCTCCATCACAACTTCAGCAGCAGAGAAAACCTCCTTTGTTTCTTCCTGTGTGAGACTATACCTACCTTCAGTAGGTATAGAAGTTTTCTATACATCTAAAACTTCAGATCTTGTCTGAATTCTCCAGAGTCCATGCAAACAACAGTGCCAAATCTCCTAGAGTTTCTGAAGAAATACCATGACCAAAAGCAGTTACACTGATCCATAAAACCTTTTCAAAACAAAGCAGTGCTTATTAGTTAACAGAAATATATTATAAGAAGTCCTGCTCTTTGCAGGACCAAGCCATACCTTAACTTGGACTTGCTTAGCAAAGTTGTCTGCCTTGCTTGTCCAAAGAATCTTCATTTCTCTATTCTGATTTACTGTAAAAGTTAATTACCAAGCTGTTCCCATTTGACTCCCTGGCTTCCAGATTTGAAAGCATGATGTCCACTCATTGCTCCCCAAGATGGGTGGATAACTCTTCAGTTCCATTCAGAGCAACAGTGACACCAACATTCTATTGCTCTGTTTTTGACTTCTCAGTCCTCAAAAGAAGAAATGTTCTCCAGAAAAGATTTAAGTCGTTCAACTCAGGTGGGTAATTTTACAGGCAGTTGAGTACATTCAGTCAATTACCTTGTGCAGAAAAACATTACAAAACCTCTCTATGTAGAAGAGAAGAGAAGAATTAAATAACCTGTGTTACAGAGAAAACTTCAAATAGAGTTCTAGAAGTTCAATCATTAAAGGAGCTTCTAAAAGTTTAAAGGCCAGACTATATTAAAGCATCATAATCTTTAGCTCCTCGAAATTTCCTGGAAAGTGAAAAATGCCCTGGGTATGTAGGCAGATTGATTTTTACTTTATATAATTTTCAGAAGAGAAGAATTAAATAACCTGTGTTACAGAGAAAACTTCAAATAGAGTTCTAGAAGTTCAATCATTAAAGGAGCTTCTAAAAGTTTAAAGGCCAGACTATATTAAAGCATCATAATCTTTAGCTCCTCGAAATTTCCTGGAAAGTGAAAAATGCCCTGGGTATGTAGGCAGATTGATTTTTACTTTATATAATTTTCAGTAAAAGCTGAATTTCTCATTTTAAAAATCAGCAAAACTTTTAAATCTCTAGAATGTCGAAGTGATGTTAAAGTCACAAATTATGTGTTGATAACATTCAGCTATCAGGGTTTTTTAAGGCTTACTCAGATGAGTCATGCAGGTGGATTCACATGAAGGTTTATTTTCTGTGATGCATTATTCTTACAGAGGCACAAAGATGTCTCTGCAGCCCTCTGTAACCAAAGGAACTCTAATGGGACATTTGGAACATGGTACATATGAAATATTGAGGCAGAGTTTGTCACCTATTTGCATGAATTTGGCAAATTCCTCATCTTCCATGTGAGTGAGAAAAAAATCATTCATAAGCATGGCTGAGAAATAAGTAATGATTCAAAAGTCCTTTTTTATCTATCATTTTCACTTACTAACCAGGAACTGCCATAGGAATATTCCACTTACTTGTTCCCCTATTATACTCTCAGGTTGGCCACTATGTACAAATTCTTTCTCCCCACTGTGCAACCAACAGATTTCCAATAGTTCTTTGAAGGGGTTGTACAAAGCTGAGGTTTATGAGCTATAACTCATGAAGTCTCTTCTAGGGTGCATAGGATGCAGAGTGTCAATTAAAAAAGTCTAAAGAAAACACAGTTTAAGAACAGCATGATTTTTTTTCATTAAGGGGTGCCAAGGATAATATGTCAATTATGAGGTTATCCTTTTTCTACTAAAATCTTGTCCTTACAATTTGCCTGTCACTCTTCTGTTCCCAATGCATGCAGCCTTTCAATGAGCATTTGGTTAGTCCTGAACATCAGAAAGAACATGATAAACTCAGTGTGCCACCAATCAGCTGAAGGAGAGCTCCTAGCAGTGTGCTCAGGGGGCCAAGAAGGCCAATGGCATCCTGGGCTGGAGCAGGAACAGTGTGGTCAGCAGGACCAGGAGGTGATTCTGCCCCTGGACTCGGCACTGGTGAGGCCACACCTTGAATCCTGTGCTCAGTTCTGGGCCCCTCAGCTCAGGAGGGACATTGAGGGGCTGGAGCAGGTCCAGAGCAGAGCAACGAGGCTGGTGAAGGGACTGGAGCACAAGTGGCATGAGGAGAGGCTGAGGGAGCTGGGGGTGTTCAGCCTGGAGAAGAGGAGGCTCAGGGGAGACCTTCTCACCCTCTGCAACTCCCTGACAGGAGGTTGGAGTCAGGTGGGGGTTGGTCTCTGCTCCCAGGCAACCAGCAGCAGGACAAGAGGGCACAGACTCAAGCTCTGCCAGGGGAGGGTTAGGGTGGATATTAGGAAGAGATTTTTTACAGAGAGAGTGCTCAGGCATTGGAATGTGCTGCCCAGGGAGGTGGTGGATTCACCATCCCTGGAGGTTTTCAAGCTGAGACTGGATGGGGCACTTAGTGCCATGGTCTAGTGACCACAGTAGGGGTGGACTTGATGATCTTGGAGGTCTTTTCCAACCCGATTGATTCTATGATTCCATGAGATGATTCTATGAAAATCAGAATGCAAGCTCTCATCTTCAACATCCCACTAGGATCAGCCCCACTGTGACAAGTAGGTGGTGTTTTAAGCATTCTAACAAGCCTACTTTATATTTAGGATTTAGCCTTAGAGCTGATCTAAGTAATCCTGACTGTATTCTGATGCTTGTTTGCTCTCAGAGCAATAAAACATAACACCATACAGATATAAAAGTCAGAAATTCAGGCTGAATTTTCCAGTGATATCCATGAATAAGTCAGAAATTCAGGCTGAATTTTCCATGAACAGGAATACAGGACATATTGTATGGCATTTTACAACAGACCCCTCAAATAATCCCATTTTGCATTGCCTATTTTATCATCATCTGCAATGAAATGTGATGTAACAAAAGCTAGTCTATGGCTTAGATCATCCTTTTGCACTAAGTTGTGTGCAGATGAGCCATTTGACAGCTAGTCTATGGCTTAGATCATCCTTTTTCACTAAGTTCTGTGCAGATGAGCCATTTGACTGTTTTATTCAAGACATATCAAATAATATGGGTTTGTATCATTCTACCAATATATTTTCAAATAAAATGCCAGTTCCTGCCCCCACCACACCCCAAGCCTGCTGATCTCATTTATTTACTTTTTAATACATGCACGCAGACTTGCATTTACACTTACCCACAGAGCAGGGCAGCTGCAGGTCTCCCATTTGGAGTTGTGTTGCAATAAAACCCCCAATAATTGCATGTTTTGTTTCCTTTATTCATTTAAGGAGGTCACAAGGTCTGATAAAAAGCACAAAAAATTTACTGTGATGTTTTGATGTTAGACCAGCTAAAGGAGAGGAAAAACACTGGTTTCTGATTCCAACAGTGTAAATATATTGATTTCTTTCTGGGTTTGATGCTGAACAAGTCCAATTGACATATATTTCTCTGTATGGGTTTTCAAAGTTCATTTGCAAATGTTTCAGTTGTGGAATTTCTTCTCTAACCCATTAATGTTAATGCTTTAATATGTAAAGTAACTATACAGAAAATGTACTGTAACTATATTGACATGGATTCAGAACCTATTTCAAACCTTCATGTTTATGTAGGTACAACACACTTGACACCAAAGTGAGTATTTCAAGCAGAACACTTAACAGGATTTATGACAAGACTCTTCACAAAAGTTAGCAATAAGTTACTAAAAATATAGCAATGAAAAGATGAAGACCTGTATAGCACTAAATCTGCAATCCCCAAATCCTCTATCTGAGATAACAGATTCCACTAAATCAACAAGACAGGGAAATGTACAAACACAATGTGCATAACAACACAGACTCTCTGCTATCTTCACATCTTATATAAAAGAAATTTTAAAAAAAAGTCAAACACAATACCTGCCTTTAATTCTATATCCAGCCCTTGAAACAGACATTAAAATTAAAGCCCTGATGAAACATTGATGTGTTAACTCTACTATAAACTTTTCCTTATTAGCAGCATGGTCCTTTGTTACATTTCAATAAGCTTTCAAAATCAATAGCTGTCAGTTGCACCAGTGGAAGTTCCATTAAAATTTATCTGGTGTGTTTCTTTTACATACTGTGAAAGGACTTGGTAGTGTTTTAACAAAATCCTTTTCTTGTTTTCTGTTGAGCAGATATTAGTGTCCTCTAGAGGAGGGAAATCTCATTCTGAGCCCAATGACATCCATCATATTGCCACAGCAAATTATTTTGGGTTAGTTCACAGTTGAGTACTTTGGCAGAACTTATACCTGTCGTTTTACCCTGAGTTACCCCAAACATGCTCATATTAAATAGATGTAGCACTGGGGAGAAAATAAACATTTTTCCTCATCTAATCTAGTCATAATTTCTGTAACAACGAGGACTTGACTAAGGCATGACACATAATTTAGCGCTAAACTGTATACACAAGGTGTTTCACCCATACTCCTCAAAGGTGATAGACTTTGCAATCAGTTTGTAGAGCCCATGAACACATCCTTTTGAAGAAGATCAGAAATCAACTTGACAACTCATTTACAAGATTTATGGCTTAGTGAAGTCACCAACATAAAGAATATTAGCAGATTTTGGGATCCTTAAGGAAAAAGAAATTGCTTCTTCAGATGCAAAGTGGAAAATTTTGTCTTAGCTAAACAAGTCTTTGTGACACAAAGACAAGAATTTGTCAGTTCTCTTACAGCCACTGTTGGCTTTTTCTATAGAAAAAAATTGAAGTGGATTTATTTTACAGTTTGTTTCAAGATAAGACTCTCAGCACCCAACCCACACACACCAAAAAGCTCTCAGAAAATACCATGGGGGAAGAACAGTGTAGATATAAGTTAGTGGATAAAGTTTACTGTCTACCTTGCTTTTGTCCTCTGCCATAAATTCCTGTTAGTTGCAGCAAGGTAAAGAGCATCTCATTTGATGCAGTGAGGAACATTCACAGAACAATCATTGCTGAAGTGTAGTCAAATATAGTTGTCTTTATTGCAACATTTGGGCTTTGCAAATCTCTTTTGTTCTTAGTGACAGTACTGTAAATCTCAGAGCAAAATATATTTGAGCTTTTTCTTGGATTGATAAATTTGAATTTAAAAATTGGGAATAATTCCCAGATAGTGAAGAAGGGAAAAAGTGTGTGACTATGGGATTTGTGTTGCTATTGTAAGTACATCCAGTTGCAGCTAAAGTCTCTGAAGTGTTTTCATTGGTATGTCCTAGTCTTATTATAGTATGCAGACAGGGGGAAAAATTTACCTGAGTTAAAAAATCTCTGTTTTCAGAGATTGTGAGTCCCTTCACTCCTTGTGACAATGATTGATATCATGACTCCCCAAGGGTCTCTGAAAATCAAAGATAAGAGGAATAACTGATCTTTGACAGACGCCTTTAATAAAAGTCCTACTAATTCCACTAAGAGCAGAATCTGCCTTTCAAT
>NW_008691615.1:22818-24680 GCF_000695815.1 Acanthisitta chloris | reverse complement strand
CTGCTGTTTGATACTTCCAAATAAAAGGTTAGTCATGCTCCAAAAATAATGTAAATTCAGCTAAAGGTTAATCTTTCTCTCAGGATTGCATTGCCTCAAGGTTACCTATGCAATTTCTTTAAAGAAGATGTGTTCAAGCATATGTAGCCTGGCAGTGCTTGGAAGAATATCTGGAAATATTGATGTAAAGTGGGTAATGCATTGTTAATTACAGAGAATAAAATAGAAAAATTAGGGGTAGCTTCCTGACAAATTAAACTGAGGCATAATTTGTCTTCTGTACTTTTTTTTCAAAGGACTGAAGTGTAATTGGCCAGTGATGTGTAGCTCTAGCAATGAAATAGAGAAAACTATCATTAAATTAGATTGGAAAGTGTTCTTAATAAAGAATAAAATGTTTCTGTTCAGCTCCCAGTTTGCAAATGGAGAATTATTTACTGTTGTCACATTTTACTACTTCAATATGGCAGTTTAGTTAAATTGAAAGGGATTTGAAATCAGCTTTCTTATCATCCCTCCCCATTCTCTATGTTCAGAGTTGCCTATATGCTGAGATAAGGACTTTGCAAGAGATTTTGGAGTGATTTCAGTTTTCTAAACCTTTCCATAAATTACAGACTCTTTAAGGGCACTAATCATGTTTAGTAATGCCTGTTCTTTTCTATTTTGACTAGATTTCAGAGTCCTGAGATTTTGCACTTTATACTTTTTAGCTTTCTGGCCACTGGTGCAAGAATTCAACATGAAAAGAAGTGGCTTTCTTATTCCCTTTAAAGTTTTCCTTTCTTCCTCCTTTAATAAAGCAAGGAACTATTTTTCTCTAAAACATTCTTCTTCTCATTCTGCTCATCTCACCAAAAATAAACATGCTAACAAATCTATCCTTGCATTTAATGCCATAGTGGTCTGTACATTGAAGATGCAGACTGAGACAAGTCTGTCTGACTCTGGGTTGTTTATGATCCTTATCACAATAAAAAAAGAAAATAGCAAGAACACTGTGCCATTTGGGAACAGGACAGCATGTCTAGTTTCAATGAAAGTGATCAAAACTAGGTAGACATTACTGCATTCAACACTTCCTTAAATAAAATACCAGCTGGCAGACAGAAAGCAAAATCCCAGTCTTGGGAAGCAGTTAACTAGTGGCTGACATCCAAAATATGTTCCAATAATCAAACCAATCAAGTATAATCATCATGTAAAAGAGAATCATGACTATTCTAACACTGGATGAATCATAGAATCATAGAATTTAAAGCTTGGAATGGACCTTAGAGATCAGCTAGTCCCAACCCCCTGCCCTTCAGATCTTCAGATACTGCAAGGTTGCTCTGAGATCTCCACACAATCTTCCCTTGTGTTCTTTAGTGTTATTTAAAATATTTGAGAGGGATTATGATCATTATATAAAATAACATCTCTCTGTCCACATTGCTTGATAGCAATGTCTATACCAGTTCAACAAGAAGCATTTTGTAAGTTGCTGTGTGAAATCCTGTCATACAAACTGGAGTAGAGTCCTCTCTGGTTGGAGTGTTCTTGCACAGCTGATTTCAGTTACAACATTTAAGCAAGACTCACAACATCAGACCATATGTTTGATAAGTGAAACATTTGCAGCAGGGCAAAGCCTGGGTGTGTGTTGATCACTTGGCTGCTGGGTTCTACATCTGCTGTAACAAAGCAAATACATGGCTAATGCTGCACCTCGTCGAAAAGCAAAATTAGGACTTCTGAAATGGTAAGAGTCTGACAGATTGCCAGATATTTCAAGGGGTACTGCCAAAATCTGATCAGCAGAGGATCTGAAGCAAGGATCAGCTTTAATGGGGTTGAAGTTCCTTGTGTAAATCTGAAGA
>NW_008691615.1:5511-22761 GCF_000695815.1 Acanthisitta chloris | reverse complement strand
TTGCTATAGTAGTATTTTGTGAAGAAAGGGAGCTGCATAGAACATTGTGAAAAAATAACAATGCTTTGCCTTTTATAACTCCTTCCTTCTAAGGATTGAGGTATATTTAAATGATCTTCAGTCATAAAAAGTTAGAGCACTGGGCTAGAGCAGAGTTTAGATGTCCTTCCTTCTAAGGATTGAGGTATATTTTAATGATCTTCAATCATAAAAAGTTAAAGCACTAGGCTAGAGCAGAGTTTAGATGCCTAGCTCACTTTTCTTCCAAAGGCATATTAATTTTTTTGGTTTTGTTTGATATTGGTTAGATATTTGTCTACCAACTCTTCAAATTCTCCAGTCAGAGTGTTTGCATTTTTTTCCAGGAATTTGATTCTTTATTAAAATAAAACAATTTACTGTGAGCCACAGCTTGTTCCTCTCTTGGCTAACAGCATCCTCAGAGCCCTTATTACATGTGTTCAGTTTTTCCATCCTTAAATTAGCAGCTCCCACTCTTCTGATTCCTCCCCAAGCACCATACTAGACTTCTACTTATATTCAGTCAACTCCTCTATCCTCAATAACCCTTCTTGGAGTGCTAGTCCAAAAACAGGACTCCAGCTGAGATTTTGTGAATATTCCCAGAAGCTGGACTTTGTTTCAAATCTGTCACATGCTTTTTCTTTTCACAAAAAGCACAACCCTGTGGCCAGTTTGTAGACAACCTAATTTCCTAAATCTCTTTTTCCAAAGCAGCTGTCTAGCCAGTTGTTCTCATTTACTGCTTCCCCTCTACATTTGAGTCTTTATGCTTTGTCCTAGGAGGAAATGAGACTAATCAGGATTTGCTGTCATTTTCTTTTTTGCTTTTGCTGTTAGCAAGTGTTACTCTTTTTTTAAATATTTGCTAATGTAATTGCAGCAAGGGTAGCAAATGTAGTACCAAGTAGGAGTTATTTTGATGAAAATTTGCCTTATGACTACATATGAAGTCCTGCAGTACTTACACTAGGACACTGATGAGTTTGAATCTGCTTTTATCTCAGAGGAGCCAAGATTAAAATCACACCCTGAAGCACCAGATAAATTTCTCACTTGCAATGTGGGTACAAGGTCCTTCAATACCTTTAAATCTTCTCTTATTAAAATGCAATATCTTTGTGTCTGGCATTAAATTGTCCTTCCTATCTGTGTTGCTGGTTTTGTAGATGTGGTAAATGTAAAAAAAAATACTAAAGATATTAGCCTGCTGGACTTGATTTTGCTAGAGTTTTTTTCTGATGAATGGATATTTTCATAGGGATTTCTTTCATTGCTGCTGTTCTTATTGGGAACTGATTGGTGTTCTGATTTAGGAGCTGCAGACAAAGGGTAATGGGTTCAAAATGAAGGAGGGGAAATTTAGGCTAAATACTAGGGAAAAGTTTATTCCTGAGAGGGTGGCAGTGCTCAAAGCCAAATTGGATGAAGCCTTGAGCAACCTGCTCTGGTTGGAGGTGTCCCTGCCCAGGGCAGGGGTTGGGGCTAGATAATCTCTAAATTCCATTCCAACCCCTAAAATTCTATGATTTTATGACATGGTTGACTCAAACTAAAGTTTGTTGTCTGAGATAAATTACCAGTGGAATGCTTTTGGGAACTGTGCTGGAATATATATTTCTCAATAAAAGGGACTAATAGTGAATTGACAAAATTTGTTGATGATATAAAATGGTTCATGCCAACCCAAACTAAAACTGTCACCAGTTAGTCTTTTGCTGACTGACTCAGTAATGAAATGGCAAATGAAATTCAGTGGCATAAGTGCAAATAAAGGCACATAGGTAAAAAACAATCCTGTGAAACTCTGAAATAAATTTCTTGGGGGTTTTTTTTTGGTTTTCTTTTTTGCTTTTTTTTTATTTTTTTTATTTTTTTTTTGTTGTTGTTGGTTTTTTTTGTTTTGGTTTTTTTTTTTTTTTTTTTTTTTTTTTTTTTTTTTTGTTGTTGTTTTTTTTTTTTTTTTTGGTTTTTTTTTTTTTTTGTTTCTATGTTGCTTAAGAAAGTAATTTGGTTGAAAATTCAGCAATGGACAAAAAAAAAAAAATCCCCAAATAACCATCAGCAATGATTAGCAAAGGAATTGAGAAATAAACAGCATAACTGTACTGCTGAATGAAGCAAAATCTATGATATTGCATGCAGTTCTTTCAAAATAGATACAATAGAGCTAGAAAGATATGGAAAAGACCAGTAAAATGCTGAACTTAGGGAAAGTCTGATGTATGATTTAAGAGCTATTTAACTTTGAAACACAGATGAGGAGGGAGGGAGGCTAGTCATGAACAGCTTGTAAAAAGAATAAATTCTCCCAGTGCAGAAACTGCAGGGAGAAGGGTGTGAGCATAGAAGTTTAATATGTCTTTTAGAGGTTTAAAGGAGATATTTTTGTGCTACAATATGCAATAGTGACTACTGCTACTCACTGACACAAATATATTGTTTATTATTAAATGAATGGGTTAAAACCCCAAAATAGACAGTTTTCTTGAGTAGGGATTGTTGCATGCAAAGATGCATTCAGGAAAATTCAGGAAAATCCATGTGATACACATCTCTGGGAACTGGCAAAGTACAGTTGTGCTCTGTATATATCTTTCTGAACCATCAGCTTCTGGTTGCTGCCACTGACAGCACAGCCACTTAGTTGGACAGTTTTTCCACACAGCATTGCTTATTCTTGACTATTTTTAACTGAAATATAGTCCCAATATTTCAAAATGGATAGTTTGCTCTATATAAAGAGTCTATAATATTTGTGCTTCTTCAGACCATTTAACTCATTAATCTTAGTTGTTTGAAGAGAGTTTAATACAGGCATGGGACAAGAAATTTGAATGGGTGCAGGTTGCCTGTTTTTGTGGGAACACTATACATTTATAGTGACTGATAGCATGAGGCAGGTAAAATTATCCTTTTTCTAGAACCTTTCTACCAAAATAGGGTCTAAATGTGAATCAGGTACCCTGTATTAAGAATTTATGGCCAGATTACATACAGGTAGCAATATGTTAAGATGAAAACTGTATGAGAATCAGAGCGAAAATATGAGTCATAGTTACCTGAGGAAAGAGAAATGAAGGAATTCAGAACATATTTTGGATTTCTGAGGTAGCAGAGATGCTGTCATTGGTATTACTGATGGCAAAATTCAACCTAATTCATTTTCAGATGGACATTTTACTGCATGTAGGATTTCCTTAGCCTATTCATAACAAGTAAATCTTAGACCAGTTGCAGAAGATCTCATATTAATTCACCAAAAAAAAAATGTTGTTTTGTTCTGTCTATAGGTAACTTTTTTCACTGTTCTAATCCCCTTTATATTACATACATAACATTGGATTCATTCTGTCAGTGCAAGTGAAATATTCCCCAATTACTGCGTATGTCACCAGGGCCAAGAACAATGGGACAACTTCTCTGATGAAGCTGAATGAGTTTTGCAAAATCCTGCTTGGCCAGCAAGTGCTCTTTCTCTCTTTATAGCTTACTAAGCTCATTATGTAAACACATAGGATGATATTAAGCAAAGAAATTTAAGACTGGAACACTAAGAAAAATTTCCCATGACGATGATTCTGTTAACTTCCTAAGAGAAATATGAAATCCATAGAACTGGATTAGATAAAAGGTTGGTAAATGTGTCCCAGGAATATCCATCTGTCTCTCTGGTGTTGAAAGATGATTAGATAGCCTGAAGGATCTTGTTCATCTCTGATCTCTATGATCACAAGAAACCAATGGCTTAATGTTCCTGAACCATTGTTCATACACCCTGAGCTACTGCATGATCACAAGAAACCAATGGCTTAATGCTCCTGAACCATTGCTCATACACCCTGAGCTAGTGTAGAATGCTGTTTTGTTATCTGAATGAATCCTTGGTGCCTGTGCTACCACACAGGAGTTCATTATTGTGGTAAATACCAAAGGATATTAAGGCAGTTTGAAGGAAAACAAGACAGGCAGCAATAAAGCTCAGTATAAACTGTCCCTGCCTGTTTTTCTAAACCCAACCTTGTCAGGAGAGTCCTACTGCAGCTCCCTCTCTGCTCAGGGGAGGTGAGAGAAAGAAAGGCTGGCAGTGTGGTGCTGTTGTTAGCATAGAAAACACATAATCACTGAATGATTCTCTGGGTGCTTTTATTGAAGAGCTCTGGGAGTCAGGGTACAGACCCAAATCTGACTCTGACATGGATCAGAGATGGATACATTTTATACTCTTCTCTTACATAACCATAGGTTAATCATTACATTACTATTATTCTATTGATTTCACCCAAGCATGGATCCCAGTTGCTTTTGATTATTGTTACACTCTTCCTTAGGCATAACTTCAAGTGCCCTTTGATCGTTGTTATGGTCCCCCCAAACATAGTTTCAAAATCTTATAATAATAATCTATTAATCAAGCAGGTATGTGCAGATGGATATGCAAGTACATACCAGTTCACGTTGCTCTACTCAACATAATATCCATCTTTGTCACTAAGGTCTACCTTGACTACCAAACATTTTACTCTATGCTATCACTGTAAGCACAGCCTGAGTGATAGTGAAAAGAACATATGTTATGGGAAAACATTTTATGCTATCACTGTAAGCACAGCCTGAGCAATAGTGAAAAGAACATATGTTATGGTAGAGAAAATCCATATCATTTTCTGTCATGATTTTGGTAGCTAAGCACTCGTTCAGGAATGAGAGAGAATTTTGGAGATAATGGATGAATTCATCATTTCTGCTTATATATGAAAATTCCAGTTGAAAGTATCTGTGGGAGAAGAGATGCTATCACTGTAAGCACAGCCTGAGCAATAGTGAAAAGAACATATGTTATGGTAGAGAAAATCCATATCATTTTCTGTCATGATTTTGGTAGCTAAGCACTCGTTCAGGAATGAGAGAGAATTTTGGAGATAATGGATGAATTCATCATTTCTGCTTATATATGAAAATTCCAGTTGAAAGTATCTGTGGGAGAAGAGCACAGGATGTGAGAGTGGTGGTCTGGAAATCCCAGAGATAGATTAATAAAGGGAAAAGTTTTGGCAGGGCAACTGGAAAGGAGAAGGGGTAAGAAACAGGAGTATGGGCTCTGCTTGTGTGAGGACCACTTGGTGTGAAATGGCAAATGGGTGCTACTGCCAGCCCAGAAGCTGTTAGTGCTCCTCCTGTGACAGTGAAACTCTTCTCATGGACATGTAACCAATCAAGCAAATTTTCCTGTCGTCTTGTTCTAGAATCTCATCATTTAGGAGATGCAAAAATTCCAGAAAGTAGGTACATCAGCACATTTTGTACTGTAGCACATATTTTGTACCTTATGTTTCTGAGGACTGACTAAAGTTCTGTGTCATGCTCTCCCTCATACCTATTAACACATCCTGGGAAATTACAGTCTCATAAAGCCTGTTCTCCCCATCCTGCTTTTTCATTTCCTTGATGTAGTATTTTACCCCTTTATTCCTATGAATAGTGCCTGAAAGGATGTCATGGGCTGCTATAACTAATTCTTTTTCTGTGCCTTATATCTAATCAGATCTCAGCTATCTTACGATATCTTGTTTACTGTGGCACAGTTTTCTAATGGGTCACAGTTATGTAAATGAGAATACATAATTTCTTTATTCTTGCTTGATTTCTTCCTCCCAGATCAGTTCAGAATAATATAAGTAAGCTGCTCATTTCTTTATTCTTGCTTGATTTCTTCCTCTCAGATCAGTTCAGAATAATAGAAGTAAGCAGCTCACTTTGCATCCACTCGATGCCTCATGGTAAGCTACCACCAAGACTTTTTAAATTTGAAATTCATTGCCGTGTCAAGCAGAAATATGATTTTATTTAACATAGGGAAACAATTGGATGCCTAAGGCACCTGTGTTCTATTTTCTCATCTGTCATTAATTCACTATGTGTCTTAAGCAATTCACTGAGGCCAAGCTGTTTGCATTCAATCAGCTAAATGTATTTGAATAAACAGTGTGATTTTACAATTATTTAAATGAATCTGTGGATGTTTCGTGTATAAAAAAAAGAATTGCACTTCACCATTAAGTGCTTTCATGTGAATCTAAACTCCTACCTTTTCCTAAATTTGAAAAGTTTAGACTGAAGATTTTGATTTTTCCTTTGGTTTTAACATTAGATTCATGCATATAAAATATCCACATTGTAGGTTGCTTTTTCCTTTGGTTTTAACATTAGATTCCTGCATATAAAATATCCACATTGTAGGTCGATTTAAGAAATTCTTAGCCTTTTCAAGGACTTTAATACTTTTAGACAAAATTACTCTCTAGAAACAAAATAGAGTGATATTTATGGAGAGAAATAATATTATAGAGGGGAGGAAAATGTCAGGAAATTGTAGGAAATAGTCACTGAGGTCCCTCCTGCAAAATCAGGAACTCACTCACATCCTGTTTCTAACCCCCATGATTCTCAACAGTCAAGCTCACAGATGATTTTCTGCTCAGCAATGTTGAATGTTGCATCAGAGCAACATAATCTGGATCATTTTCAGCCAATTCAGTTCCCTGTTATGAATTCTTCCCTTATTTACATTTGGCCAATCCTATGAGCCTATAAATCAGCACAAGTTACTGAAATCGAAAAATCTTCATATCTAAAAACCACATTTTTGGGGTCAGACACTAGGCTTTAGACTGGGCTGAGACATTGGGTAGTACATTCAGATTCTGCTTGCAACCTTACAGTCTGCATGCATTTGAAAATATTTTCTAGGCTCAGCTATATTTTAAATGAGGATAGTAAAAGTCAAGAATATCGTTAAAGCTTGGATTCATTCTGCTGACGTTACAGAAATCTGAAATAAAAGCACCAAACTTGAATTACACTTGTGTCAAGAGAAGCCAGTTACTAAGTGCTGATCATACAACCTGTGCTCTGGTTACCACAAAGAGATGGGATTAAAAAGCCTCTCTCTATATATACCTCAAGGAACAGATGGATATGAGTACTCAGATCCTGTTTTCTCTGACCCATCAGCAATTTCTCATCTCCTACCATGAAATTAAACTGACATGACCTTTTGGGTTTGACCCATTCGTCTGCAAGTCACTGTTTGTATTCTGCATCTTGAAAATGTTTTCTGGCAGAGCAACTTGTGTTGCAAAGAAAGAAAAGTGTTTCTACAGACAGGAAACTTTAAAGCACTTTTTTCTACACTATGCAAATATTTTTTTAGTGCTATAGCTACATAAATGATAAGCCAAAATAGTCTACCAAAACAAGCAAGTGTAAAAATTGTTATTTTATTTCATTTTTGTGCTCACTCTAAGTTAAGCTTTGTAAATCTTTTTTCTTTGAATTTGCTTATCAAGTCCCCTACTCCATATAATTTATTTACAAGATTAGATAGTCCAAGACTGATATAAATTATGCTGCTATAAATCACATACAACTCCAGTGAAATGACTGTGAGAATTAAATGTGTTACACAAAAAATGTATATTTTCTTCTTAATTGAACCTTGCCCAAAATCCTAATCAGGGAATTTTCATTTTAATTTGTACCTGTTTCTATTGTATCTGCCACTCCAGGTCTGATTTCTGTTATAATGAGAAGAGAAAATTTAATCTTACTCTGCCTGTGGACTTTAGAGCAGGTGTCTCAAACCCACAAGTGACCTCCCATCCACTGCCCATTATATTGCTTATTTTACTGGGAATTCCTTCAAGAAAACTTTTGTCTTTTTTTTTTTCTCATTAACATAACTTTGGAATAGTCAGACACAGGTATTTCTGTTGGGCTTTTTATTTCTAAACTCAATATTTACTTCTTGGTTTTTCTCTTCCTAAAACCTGCTTAGTCTGAACTTGTTAATAATTTTGGGCACATAGTGTTTGAAATAACATTACTTTGTGAGATTTTGTCTACATCTTCATTCATTGTTTCCTGTTTGCAAAAGTCAAGTCTCCAGAAATTCCAAGTATCATAAAATTTACCTCACACATTCAAACCTCATAATTGTCTTGAAAACCAGAATGGATCATTTATGAACCAGCAATATTAACAAAGATGAACTAAATTTGCATGTTCAGCCTTTGAATGATGAATTATGTCAAGACATGGTTGTGGTTTCTGTTAATTTTAGTGCAGATTGAGGTAGAACTTCATGTACTTCTTAAACAAATCATTTCTCTTTGATTTGGAGGATGAGTCTATTAGACTGCTTCATTATGCAATCTGAAGAGCAGGAAAAAGGAACATCTGAAAAAAACTGGAAGAGTCATGGTTATATAATTATGAGATGTTCCAATATGTTATCATAGAACCATAGAATCATAGAATTTAAGGCTTGGAATGGACCTCACAGATCATCTAGTCCCAATCCCCTGCCCTGGGCAGAGACACCTCCTCACTAGATTAGGTTGCTCAAGGCTCATCCAACCTGGCCTTGAACACTGCCAGGGTTGGGGCAGCCACAGCCAAACTGGGCAACCTGGGACAGTGTCTCACTACCTTTAGAGTAAAAGAGTTTTTTCTAATATCTAACGTAAATCTCCCCTCCTTCAGTTTGAATCGAAATGTCAGACAAAAGAGACTGAAGTCCTTAAGTTATGTACATGTGAACTGGAGAAGTCTTAGGGCTGAGCACATACCATCCCCATTCAGGATTTCATAACTTCCATAATGTCTTTCCAGTATCAGAGATGTATCACCAAGATGAGCATTATTGGCTGCTCATACTTTTGAAATCGTCTACTTCAAAATTTGTTTTCTTCAAGTACATTCTGTCCTTGATAACAAAAGGAGACTTCTGTCATGACTTTTTTTTTACCCTTCTTCTGATTTATAAGCTAGATGATCACTTCTGATTTAACCTTGACTGATCTTTAGTGTTTTCTGTACTCACCTGGCAGCTCACATGTTAACAAGTATTTAACCTTGACTGATCTTTAGTGTTTCCTGTACTCACCTGGAAGCTCACATTAACAAGCCAAGTTCTCAAGAGAAGTGTGAATCGAACATCAGCATACAACAGAATTACCCATTTCTGCCTCTTGGTGCATAAAAATAGAGCATTAACTCCTTTTTTACTTGTAAGAAACTTAGACAAAAATTTGGGATGATTTTACCTCCATGGCTACAGTCCACCTGAAGTTAGGCACCAGACTCTTAAGAAGAAACACAAGGTGTTTTGCAGGAATATGCTGACATTATATATCAGGTAACTCTAAATGTTTACACAATTCTACAGTGATTTGCTGTATTTCCTTAGCACGTTGTTGAAACTAAGGCAATTTCAGTTAAAAACATTCTGTATAGAAAATGTCTATTGTCTTCTAACTTAATGAGTTTAAACCCAGGGTTCTAACTGGGTCAGACATGCAATCTGAAGAAGGTGTGGAGAACCCAACCTAACAGAAAAACTCAAGGCAACACTACTAAATTATGTATTTCCCTTCTATGTTCCTAATGTGTTCATATTTTGAGTGAATCTGAAATTAAAGTGCCTGTTCCTTGATATTGCTGTCTTTGGTTGGTAAAGACCATCTGGTTTATTTCTTAGTTAACAACAAACCTGAAGGACACATTTTGGCTGATGACAAAGACAGCATAGAGTCAGATAAGGACAAGATCAGTGTCTGTACATTAAGCAGCAGCAGAGAAACATTGAGTTTCTCAAGAAATTGTCTTTGAATTTGTATCAATTATGTCTGATTTAAACTTCCTTAAGGAGGAAGTGTCACATCTTTATGTGAGGATATTGATATCGAGTGAATGATCTCACATGAGTTTGTGAAAGACATGACATATATGTGGGAGGCCTAGTAAGTGCCAGACTGTTGTTCACTTTATAATTGTGTTTAACACGTGGTTAACAGATAGGATTTTGACTTTATAGACTTGGTTTTTTGTTCTTCTGCACTGATTATGTACCATATAAACTGGAGGAGGATATGTTTTTGGATAGATGATTGCAATCAGGGTGCTCGTATATAATTTTGATTAACCAAGGGAGTTCATTTTGATGTTGGAATTAGAATAATCCTATGCTGGAAGAAAGAACTGTTTGCTTTCATTTAAGAAGAGTTATAATATAGATAGAGGAACACTTGTTTACAACTCCTCCAAACACTGAGCTGCAGCTTTCCTAAATTTTATATGGAAAATGTAAACATGACACAATACTGTAAAGTGAATTCAACACCCTGTGGTATATTTGCAAGTATATACGTTGCATGTGATGCCTGTCTACTGCCTGAGATCTCTGGAATAACCCTCATTTATTTATGTGTAGTGTTTCCTAAAACACTTTTGTGACTCCTATGTTCAATCTCTTTCCTTCTACCTTTTTCCCTTATGCTACCTATGGTGGCATTCCCACAAAAGGCACAACAAATGCAACTTCAGGCTATCATGAAAATCAAACCATTGATGAAAACTAGTAGAATAAGCGCTTTTTTCAAATAAGACAGCAGAGCTACCCAAATTTGGAGCTGACACAGATTGCAATGGAGTAAAAGAATACAATTTTAATTGTGGCATGTGTTAAACTCACATTAGAGATTGCATTTGTTACTCCTGTATTCTCCTGAATTAATTCTGTGGCAATAATTAACTTTATGTCACAGATCAATATTCCAGTGCCAAGCAGAATTACATCTACTGGGACAGAAAGACACTTATAATGCATTTCATTCTGTTTTATTGATTTAGTTGGTGTTTTCTACTGTAAATTTAAGCAGAACTGCCAGGGTTACATGGACTAAGAGAAGTGATAAAGATACCTTTCAATCACTCTCTGTGCATGACTGGGTGAATGCAGAGCACTGAGCACCTGTTCTAAACCAGATAGACACAAAGTCTATTATAAAAACACAACCTAATGCTGCCTTCTGGTCTCAGTGTTTGGGCTGGCATAAAGGCATTTTCATCTCTATTACTATTACACATAGCTAGGAAAAGCACACTGAAAATCTGTTATGGTAATATCACCATTTGCAATTACAGCTTATTTGAAAAGTGCTCAATGTTGTGCTGGAAGTTTCGAGTACAGTGATAAACAGAAGTATATTTTCAGTGCTGTTTCTCCATACACAGCCAAAGAATGCTGAAGGTTAAATACAAGTTGAGGCACAGAAAGGAGATACGAAATGCATGATGAGGTTTATTACTGTTGTAATAACAGCAAGAAGCATTCCAACTATAACGGATAAGAAACACTTCAAACAGTTGAGATGATGCTCCTAGGGATAAATTTTCAGTTAATTTGCTCGTAGCTTTTGGCTGCAGCACTTGCATGTAAATACAGAGGCAAAGAACAAAAAATGAGTCTGCATGGGATAAATTAAAACTTCAGTAGTGAATTGCTATCAGGAGTTCTTAAGTGTTCTTTGGAATGTCCTACCTGCCCTCGGGTGCAAGATGTGATGATGGCTAAAACCAACATTCCCCTTGGAAATAAAGAGCTTCAGATTCCAAGGTCTCACTCAATGCATTCCCTCCTTAGAGTCCTGTGAACTCTCAGAGGTGCTTTGTAGTGCAAGTGAATATGGAACCAGCACACAGATAAACTAGAGAACAATTTTCAAATTTAGGTGTAAGCACAAACATCACATTTTTGCTCTGTTTATTATCAAAAGTTCTAAAATTGTGTAAGCACAAACATCACATTTTTGCTTTGTTTTTTATCAAAAGTTCTGCAATTTTTTTTATGGTTTGTGAAAATTAAAGGGTGTTTGGTTGAGATTACATTGACTTAAAATGCTAAAATCAGGATCTTAGAGACAATGTCTAGCTTGTTTAAAAGCAAACCAGAATAGTTTTAATACTTCACAACTCAGTATAAACATACATATTCTGAAACAGAAAAAGTCTCAATCTTAGCTCCTTAAAAATAAAATCAGTGAAGTTTATGAGGAAGTTAGAAACAAGCTGATTTAACAATATATCACTAGACAAACAACTCCACAGTAGGAACTGTGTGGTCAAGTTGAACAACATTGCTAAAATTTGACTACAATAGCATGAGTTTAGAATAAAAAAATCCCAACAAAGCAAAATGAAATGAATCAGACTGTTTGCTTGTTTGTTTGTTTTTAAAGCAAATCAAAACCAAACCAAACAAACAGCAAATACCATATTGCTATAATTTAAAATTGGAATCTAATTTTGTTATGCTTTAACTCTCAGTACTGTACTCCAGATTTAAACATGACTTAGGTATGAAATGTGAAAGCATTGTGACTATTCTCTCTCTCAACATCTACTGATTCATACAAAACACAAACGACCACAAATCACCACGTTTCCTGCATTTTCTGCACATTCTGGTACTAGAGGAACAGAAGGTTCCTTTGGCAAGGAAATGTTCTACTGTTTGAAGAATTTTGTACATTTGAGTTTCTTTTATCTGAAAGCTATCAGCATATCATGTCTCGGGGTAGCCAAACAACCTCATGTGAAAATATTAAAAGAAAAGAATGGTTTGGTTTTGTTGGCTTTGGGGTTTTTTTCTTAATAAAACAACACATCTAATCAGACTTGTGTTACTAAATTTTAAGGTGAGAATATGATCTTTCTTGCATGTTCAACAAGATTCTAAAAAATCCATTTTTATGTTGTAAATCTGAATATTTTAAAGTAAATAAAATATTTTTTATGTGATATGGTGCAATAAGTCCAATGAGGTGCCTTGAAAATTACAGAAGTCAAGGCAAACATTGAGAGACCTTCTTGACAGATAAACTACCCACAGAGCGTGGAAAGCTTTTCTTCTAAGAATGCCCAAATGAGTTCTAAAAGAATACTTTACTTTTATTTTCTCAAGGCCCATTAAATCTTTTTTAAAGCATTATTATTTTGAGTCAGTAAGTTTAGAATGTACAAAAGTACAATAAGCTGCAGTTTACACTGAAAAGAAAGTCTATTGTTCAAATATGTCTTTTTTCATCATTCATTCACTAAATAGTATTAACTTTGGTCTTAAAAGTGTGGACTAGACTTCTACAATTTATTCAGGGAAGTAGACCTTGCAGGTTCTGGATGCAGTGTGTGACATAATTTATTCATTCCTATTAGACTCTTGTCATTTTATATGATGCTTGTGAACCTTTCCTCCTTTTTGCTCCTTTTTATATCACAGTTTCTGAAAAGGACTATATTGTTTTAATTCAATGTCTACATAGCACAATTATCAGCGAGAGACTATAAATGCAAACTATGTTTTGGATCTAAACATTGCAGAAGATCATTCAGCGAAAAAAATTCAACACAGATTTACTTCTTTGAGAAAATCAGTGAATTTCTAAATCTGTTACTGTTGGAAGATAATGATGGGGAGACCTTCTCACCCTCTGCAACTCCCTGACAGGAGGTTGGAGTCAGGTGGGGGTTGGTCTCTTCTCCCAGGCAACCAGCAGCAGGACAAGAGGGCACAGACTCAAGCTCTGCCAGGGGAGGGTTAGGTTGGATCTTAGGAAGAGATTTTTTTATGGAGAGAGTGCTCAGGCATTGGAATGTGCTGCCCAGGGAGGTGGTGGATTCACCATCCCTGGAGGTTTTGAAGCTGAGACTGGATGTGGCACTTAGTGCCATGGGCTAGTAACCATGGTAGGGTTGGACTGGATGATCTTGGAGGTCTTTTCCAACCCAGCTGATGCTATGACTCTATGAGCTGCTCCTGGCTTTCAGATCCTGCAGCACTGAGAGTTCCCACCTATTATTGAAGTTCAAACCAGCAGTAAAACCTTTGTACAACTGCATAATTTTGTCACCATGAAAGCTGGCTATTCTGCCTGAATTCAGAACTAAATATGATCTGTAATTACCAAAGTTTTCTTCCTCATCTATAAGCAAGATACCTGCAGTCATCTGAGAGAGTTTCTTGTAGCAATGGCTTAAAGGTGTTATAGCAGAGGCTAAAATATTATGACATGAGACAGGCAAGAGAGCTTAGACTCTAAAAAGATTTAGTTGAGAAAGCACAGATGAAATAAGTATTATCATTTCTTACATGTGCTGAACCAAGAGAAAGAGTTTTAGTTAGAACCTTGCTCAGAATGACACTTTATGCTGTAAGCTAAAATTTGTGCCAGAACTGGAATACACAACCAGCACTCTCAAGGTTTCCTTTTGACATTTAAACCTCAAGGATAACCTTTGTTTTACTCTATTGTATATTAAGAGGATTTTATTTACTGGAAGTAAAACCTCAGTGTCCTGTTAAGGCCTGGGGCAGCCAGTGTGGTTTCACATTGCAGCAAGGAAGAGCAGTAGGATTTTTGCAGCTATACAAAAACGTACACACATTTCCTTTGATATCCCAGAAACACAGTACAGAATTCTCATGGTATTATACTTCAGTTATGGTAGAGTTGATCTGGAAAGGAATCATGACAATAATTGGTGGAATAGTCTTGGCTGGTGGTTGAACACAGCCAACAGTGGAGCATCAACCAGTCCCTTCTTCACTGCCTTCCCACACCTCTGCCCTGCATCCTTTCCAGCAGGATGGGGGAGAGAATTGGAAGATCAAGCAAGAGAAAAAAAAATTGTCAGTCAAGATAAAGACCTTTTAATAAAATAAAGAAAGAGACAAAAAGCAAGTGATGCAAAGGCAACACTCACCATCTTCTAGAAGTGGCCCCATGTCCAACCAACTGCAATGCAATGACTACTTTTACTGTTCTAAAGATGAAAGGTGGAGATCAAACTACCACTAACAAGCTGTGACATCTTTCTTGCTTTTTTTTTTTAAATTTGGATATTTAATTTTATTTTTAAATTAGTTTCATATGTTTCTCTAATTCTTCTCCAAAGGACTTACATTAATGAAGTAAAAGTTGGCCTTATGAACTTCTTATTCTGTTTTCTGGGTATTATCTACATATGAGCTATGCAGATAACATCAGCAGCTGTTTCTGATGCTTATTTTATCCAGTGTGAACTGACCCTGAACTGAATAGTTATCTCCAAGAAATAAAAAGTTCTAACAAGTTTATTATCCATGGTTAAAATTTTTCTTTTTGAAATTTGTTTTCGTACACATTCATGTGAATTATTTGCAACATAATAACAGAAGGCACAGGAAGGGTCAGTTTCTGTTCTAATAACTACTGTAATGCAAAATACTTTATTTCAGAACTTTTTTAAGTGCAGGAAAAGTTGAAGCTGAAAAACACCTTGACTTTTGTCATCTAGGACTACTTGATTTTGTTAGCTTAGTCACTTGACACAGAAGTCCTACTCAGAACTTATTTACAGAGAACATAAAATTTAAATAGCTTTTCTTGAGGATAAAAAAATGTGACCTTGTGTTTACTGTTCTAGATTACTGACAACTAACTTAACCTGAGAGTTTAAACAAGTGACTTCAACATTGTTCATTGTCTAAAAGATGGTAAAAAAACCTCTCACTTCCATTAAAATCAAATATGCCTGAATGTCTTGACAGATTTCTACCTCAAGCATGTAGGTTTTTATGTACTTAGAATCATAGAATCATAGAATCAACTGGGTTGGAAAAGACCTCAAAAATCTTCGAATCCAACCCTCTTGTGTAATTGTTTTTTAATTAATTTCCTAAAACAGTTGGGCACATTAGAATTTTATTGGCTTAAAACTCCTAAGTGTGATAATTTCACTTTCAAAAGTTCAACCATTAGCTCTAAGTCATAATAATGTAGCTATCTGTATATACTGGATTTTAAGATAGAGAACTAGTATTTTACACTTTCTGTCCAAAAAATAAGGCAACGCCAGTTACTATTTTCATAGCTTTACCTTGCAGCTTTCTGTAAGTCTTCTTTTTGTCTTCAAAATTATGACATGAGGCTTTTGCCAGAGGGCAGGAAAAGTGGCTGCTCTGGGAAGAAAATTGAGCTGGGAGCCAAGGATGACAACAGGAGAGACAGGGACAGTGCCCTGCCAGGTGAGGAGTGCAAACCCAACATACCTGACAAGAAGGGCAGAGGGATCTGGAGGTCAGTCAGCATTTCAGTGCTCAGTGGACAAGACTGCAGTGACAGAGCAGATCCAAGATCAGATCCAAGGTACAAGGCTGAACACAAACACAACTGGCACAGGGAAGGATAAGCCTTGATAAGGGTCAAGGACAATGTCCTGAAATAAATGCAGCTCCCAAACAGAAGGACAGTATAGGAGAATATGGACAAGGCTTCTAGTAGTTCTTTCAATGGAAGCATCTTCCAAGGTCTCACTGCTGCACTGTATCAGCTTTTGGCCCAGACTAAGGGTCTGCAGATGCCCTGAGGGTCGTACAAGTACAGTGAGTCTTAGAAAATAAAGAGCTGGTGAAGTCTTTTCATCTGTTAGGCAAAATTCAGACTCACTGCAGGATTAAATTTGGGTGGAAGAAGATGGGTGAGTGCAAGCTTGGGATAAGAAAGTAGCTAGCAGGATCTAGCAGTATCTCTTTACTTCTTTCTTTAGCTTTCTTCAGCTATATTGCTTGGTCTGAGCTGTTTGCCCAATCAAAGCACTAAACAAAACATTGCAATATCAAAAAAAAAGTGAACTATATTTAATTTAATATCCCATTTTTAATACCTTCTTCATTTTTCTAACCCACTGGAATAGAGTAACATTACTGTCTCTTCAAATGCACAGCAAGTTTCAAACTGTTGCCTGGACCACAGGTGGCAGTACATGTTTAAGTATGGATGTATCTAAGCAGCTCTGTTAGTATATATATGATTGTTGCTTGTTCTGGTTCACTTAATCAAGATCAAAGAAGGCAAACCTGAGTTTAATAGGTTGGATTATGGGTAGTAAAGCAATATTACAGAACATGAGAATGTCCAAAAGTAACTGTGATCACAATAAGTGACACTGTAGAAAAGGAAAAGGTTCTGTATGTTGTCTGTTCTGAGTTATCTGAGTACAGATGTCTGATAAATTTGGAGATATGAAGTGATTGAAATGTTCCTAGTGTGATCACACAATGGAAAAAATGTAGCAAGAAAACAGATTTTCCATTTAAATTCAACCTTCATTAGCAAAGCAGCATCTAGGTATTCAGGGACAATAATCCAAGGCTCCTTTCTACCTGCTAACCTTCCTAAATGGTTAGAGAGCTGTACAGGGAAGAGAGTGTTATATTGTAGAGTACTGGGCAACCTGTGCCAGTGTCTCACCACCCTCACAGGAAAAACTTCTTCCTAATATCAAGCCTAAATTTCCCCTCCTTTAATTTGAACCCATTACCCCTTGTCCTATCATTGCAGTTCCTAA
>NW_008691615.1:0-5397 GCF_000695815.1 Acanthisitta chloris | reverse complement strand
CAGCCTGTCCTCATAGGGGAGATGCTCCAATCCTCTTAGCAACTTTGTGGCCTCTTCTGGACTTGTTCCAATAGAAATTCTAAATTTTCAGAATGAAATTTAAACTTAATAGAGAGACAGGATTTAGGTTGGTTTAGATTTGCTTCTACATTTTGAAACTATTGGATGTTCCCTCAGTAGTGGTACTGTGTTGTATTTCATGATTAATATTTCAGATTCCTAATTCTGAATTATTTTCCTTTGGGAAATTAGAGAAAATGTTTTCTTTAAGCCATATTACAGCTAAAATATTTCATAATTGCAGCATACTATAATGGTACACCACAAAATCCTGCTTTTATAGATGCTAGAATAGTGCCTTTAGGTGCCTATGAATCCACTTATATGGATACCTAAAACTGTCATAATCCTGCAACCTGTGCAGTCTGTGCAGGTGCCTAAAATTTTTGCCTCTTGGAGTCAGAAACTGTCCATTCTTCTGTTTTATTAACCTGATAGAACTTTCAGTAATGCATAAAGGTGCCTTGAGCACCACTGATTATATTCCTGTGGGATTCAGTTTAGCACAAAAAATTGCCATGTAATCAATATGTGTGATGACAAACTTCAGTATGTTCAATTCAATCAATATGTGTGATGACAACTCCTTTGCTGTCAAAGGAGCTGATTGTGGTGATTCCAGAGGTGGTGTATTTTTGATTGGGGCCAATCTGTCTGAAAAAGTCTCCAAATGGTAAACTGCTGCAGGGAGGCCAAAGGCATGAATAACATTAGTATACAGAGTAAACAGCAAAAGGTTTTGAATTGATCTCTTAGATGAAATGCACCACTGAAATATTTAAATTAGAAATTGTAATGGGTTCTATTAATAATGAAATAATAATAATAACAGGCACATGTTTTATTTCTAAAAAGAATTCCTTGATGAAGCCCCTTTGATTTAGCAAATTGCCTACACAAACAGTTAAAGGTCTAAATCATTTTAATGCACAACTTCTCTCTCTACATTCAGAGAGATACTGTGGATACCCCATAGAAGGTCTGATGTTTCACTCATTTCACACAAGCCCAAAAGGCAACAAAAAAAAAACCCCAAACCCAAATACAAAAAAACCCTAAACAAACAAAGAGCAAAACAAAATAAAAGGCAAACAAACAAAATAAACCCAAAAAAGGACCCAAGAAGAAAATGCGAAGCCAATTCATACAGAATTTTTGCTCTCTGTGCCTGTGTGTTTTGTCCTGATAATTAATGTCTTATTTCTGAAACACAATTTTGCCAACAATTGTAAGTCCGAATGCTTCTCCTGCATGTTTTATAGTGCACTTCATAATTCAACACAAGAGTGAAAAACATCTCCACAGGGAAGAAATGTAAGAATAAAAGCTATCACATATTTCTGCTAATATACCTGGTTTGTATACCATGTGAAATATTTGGCCTGTTCACACTTCTGTTGATAGAAGATACAGTTTTACTCTGGTATCCTATTTTCATAGAATCATAGAATTTAGGGGTTGGAATGGACCTTACAGATCATCTAGTCCCAACCCCTGCCCTGGGCAGGGACACCTCCTCACTAGATCAGGTTGCTCAAGGCTCATCCAACCTGGCCTTGAACACTGCCAGGGTTGGGGCAACCACAGCCTCCCTGGGCAACCTGGGACAGTGTCTTACCACCCTCACAGGAATAAACTTTTTTCTCACATCCAACCTAGACTTACCCTCCTTCAGATTCAACCCATCTTATTTAATATGTAGTGCATTTAAAATTATTGTTTCCCTCTGCTCAACCTTATTAGCTCTCACACTCTATGCACTTCAGGTGAGAGTCAGTAATTTATTAGACATATATGTGATACGCTGTTATGCAAAGTAACTTGCCTTACAAGTAAAATTGCCTTCTACAGAGGTGCTTCCAGGGCAACATGGGTTTTTTGGGTGACAGAAGAGGAAGAATACTCAACATTCTAGGAAGGTATAGTTAGATACTGTAGCTTTACATGCAATTTTAATATAGTAACAGTTTGCAGGAGAGTTTAACACTGTTTGGGATCTAATTGTGTTTTCCTACCTCATGAGGTTCAGATGTGGTACCCCATCACCTCACCATATTTCCTATTACTCGTTATTCTTGTTTTGACTCCAAATACAGAGCATAGGGAATTTTATGGCATTTAAGTCATGCCACTTCTGAAAATGCTAATTCAGGCATCTGTTCTCTTCTTCAGCTCTTCTTTCCTGGGCTGGATATTGATACTGAGCAACAGCTGGATGAAAGAGATATGGAGAAAGTGCTCAGACACTGGAATGTGCTGCCCAGGGAGGTGGTGGATTCACCATCCCTGGAGGTTTTCAAGCTGAGACTGGATGTGGCACTTAGTGCCATGGTCTAGTAACCACAGTAGGGTTGGACTCGATGATCTTGGAGGTCTTTTCCAACCCAGTTGATTCCATGATTCTGTGATTCTATCACAGCCCTCCACTGTGTAAATGGCACCATGAACTTGTGGCTACAAAGCACTAATAGGGCAATGGGAGTGATGGTGCTATTCTGTAATGGGAGGCTGATGAAGCTGTTCAACTTCAAGCTATAAAATGTATGTATGGTCTTCCAAAAACTACTTTTGTTCAATTTTTACCAAGACAACAGGTTTCAGTCAGTATTTAGAACATCAGCTATCTCTGGGGTTAACAGTATGACAGTGGAGTGTGGGTTACTCTAATGAAGACACATGACTGAATGACCAAGAACAGAAACTGCAATCAGTTATCACCATCCTGACGACATGTAGCACAGAAATACTGCTCTCTACCAGTGAATTTGTAACCTGAGGTTTCAGCTTACTGAATAAAAGATAGCTATTTCACCATACTTCTAAAATGAGAGAGAAAAAATGTTTTTTCTTTCCCAGACTTTCACGTAGATACCACTTCCTCTGAACAGAAAATAACAGGAACCTGTGGTGCCTGACACTGATTCCTCTCTTTCAGGTAAGCAAAATTCTGTTCCTCACAGTTTCAGATGTCACTTAACAGTGAAAACTTTGCAACAGTTTGTGCATTTTCACTGCCTTTTAATGATAATCAATGTCAATTGCCAGCTCATTACAAACCTTTTTCATGGATCATCAGAAACACAGTACCTGAGGGGATGGTCTTTCTTATTCCACTGATAACCAATTGTACCTGCTATTTACTTTAAGGTACAAAATATAGTCTACAAACTAGCAGACCAAAACAATGACTACATTAGACTCTAATTATTTTTGCTGGGAAATCTTACTTTCTCTATGGACATAAAACTCCCTAATGATCCTTAACAAAGAAGACTTTAGCAATGACAGTTCATGTAAAGGAACATCAGGTTTAGATCTATGGGTTTTTTGCTTTACATCACAGAACTCAAATTAGGGAAGAACATTGCCCTGTCTTTCAAAATCATGCCATCCTCCAAAATTACAGCATGAAAATTGGGCAACTTAACTCAACATTTCACTTTATAACTACTGTAAACAGTTTTCTCCTTCATAAATTTTGCTTAGGTTGATGCGTTTCTTGATTGTGAGTGGTGGATTTCTTGTTTGTAACAGTTTTCTCCTTCATAAATTTTGCTTAGGTTGATGCATTTCTTGATTGTGAGTGGTGGATTTTTCGTTTGCTTGAGATTTTGTTGTTGTTTGGGCTTTTTTATTATTTATTTATGTATTATCTCAACAAAAATTACTGTCAGGTCTATTTGCTGTGCCTCTGAGCAACCAAGAAGGTACAGATGAAGACAGAAAAAGAAACAAAGGAGCCTATATGAACTGTCTGCATGACTGTCCCCATGTTTTAAATCAAAACAGTGCTATGATTTGTACCAGTTTATACAGTCTAAACCAACACACTGAGGAGTTAGCTGTCTAGCAATGGAGTGCTCAGTCATGGTTACAAAATACCTGCCCCAGCCTTAGGCATTTTTGGGAGATTTAGATGTTGATAGTTTAAGATCATTCTTCTAGTTCACTGACATGTGAGGTACTCAAATGCACTGTGGGAAATTCCCATGCTGGGAGACCTAACACTCTTAGATTATTTTTACCTGCTGCAAGAGCAAATCTGTCTCAGAAGTTTTAGTATGTACTTACTTATGACAGCAGAAGTCTGGGATTTATGAAGTCTGGGTTCTGAGAAAGAAAATATTCTTATTATAGGACAGAGCATAGAATCATAGAATCATAAAATTTTAGGGCTGGAATGGACCTTATAGATCATCTAGTCCCAATCCCCTGCCCTGGGCAGGGACACCTCCCACCAGTTCAGGTTGCTCAAGGCTCATCCAACCTGGCTGTGAACACTGCCAGGGTTGGGGCAGCCACAGCCTCCCTGGGCAACCTGGGACAGTGTCTCACCACCAGAACAGGGAAAACCTTTTCCTAATATCTAGCCTAAACTTCCCCTCCTTTGATTTGAACCCATTTCCCCATGTGCTGTCACTGCAGTTCCTAGCAAAGAGTCCCTCACTGGATCCCCTGGAGCCCCTTCAGACACTGATAGGTTGCTCTGAGGTCCCCACACAGTCTTCTCTTCTCCAGGCTGAACAGCCCCAACTCCCTCAGCCTGTCCTCATAGGGGAGATGCTCCAGTGCTCTTAGCAACTTTGTGGCCTCCTCTGGACTTGCTCCAACAGTTCCATGTCCTCCTTATTTTGAGGGCACCAGAACTGTGTGCAGTATTCCAGGTGGGTCTCAAGTGAGCAGAGTAGAAGGGGAGAATCATCTCCTTTGCCCTGCTGCCCACACTCCTGTGGATGCAGCCCAGGACTCAGTTGGCTTTCAGGTCTGTGATATGAGCAGATTGTCATGCATTATTCTGCAGTTTGTTTTAGTTCAATAACCCAACACAATAACCCAGGCCACTCACTCAAATATGTCAATGGACAGAGCTGTTTTCTTCTGACTCAATTTGGAAAAATTCTCCCTTGTTACAAGATTCTGGAGCAGAAAGTACTGTGCTGATTACTGGAGAAGAATATGAATTATACAAGTAAAAATAAAGTATAAATAGTAAAGTATGACTAAACAAGTAAAAAAATATTTTATAGATTTTATTACATTTTCTCTCTTTCTTGAGGCAGGGAGAAAGTGAAGTCAGGTACTATTAAACAAAGAACACAGTGAGTCTTAACTGTCAAAGGGACCAAAATTCAGCCTCTGCTTTAAATGTGTGACACCAATGGTTTTGTGCAAATTCAGCCTACTGATTACTTAGCACAGGTTCCTCTACTGAGTCAGAGCTATATGTTTCTTTTTGCATCAATACATGCAAATACAAGCATATCAATTGAAAAACATCTGTAGTGGGGTTTTATGTTCATTTTGGTTTTAGTTTTTGTTTGGATTCTTTTTTTAGTG
>NW_008691614.1:0-4238 GCF_000695815.1 Acanthisitta chloris | reverse complement strand
ATATATAAAACATTTATAACTGAGGAAAAAATCGTTGGTGGTATCTCTGCCAAAAAAAATAATTTTGTAGGAAAAAAACCCCTAATGTTGCAGAAACTTTGAGGGCAAGTGACCCTACAAACTGGTGAAGGGTAGGGAAATTAGAATGGTGTGTGAGGATTGCTTGTGATGGTGAGATAAATAAAGCATCTGCAAATCAATAATCAGTGACACTGTTAATAATACTGGCATAACTTTTCATGTTTTGGTCTCACTATTAAATACTAATACAGTGGCACAGTTCATGCAGAAGTTTTGTAAGGTTTTCATTGATTATGTAGGCAATCAGCCAGATCCTAACTGAGAGTAAAGTATTTCTTTGCACTCGTGTTTGAGATTTTGTTGCGATTTTGAGAGGAGACACAATTTGCCACTGTTTACAATTCATACTTTCAATGTTTTAATGCAAAACAAAAAAAAAAAGTAAAAGAAAAAACAAAAGAACCTAGGAGATTTACATTTTTTGATACAGTTTTGTGGCCAGGAGTTCATTGTGAATTGAGTTTCCTGGGCACAGATTTGCGCAGTTCATGGGCCTCTGAGAATAACAGAGATCAAATGCAGACTATTTCAGAACAAATGTAATAATAAAAAAAAAAAAGAAAAAATTCATTATCTTGAGTTGGTTTGCCAGTAACCTTTAGAAATGCAGTACTTTCAATCAAGAACTCTTTTACATAACTTCTCTTGAATACATAATCTTGAATGGCAAATAGGAATACTCAGCAACTTGAGAAGCTGTTCAGACCTCTGTCCTCCACTGTATTATTTTCCACCCCCACTTGACAATGAGTAGTGGTGCAAACTATTTTTTCTTCCTTTATCAGTAGAGTGTATGCCTTTTCCTGAAGTCGTTGGATTCAGCTGTCATTGTTGGTACTAAAACAACTTAAGGTGAAAATTCTTTCTTCTTTAGTTTCATTTTAATATGGCTAATGCTATGAGAAGGCAGCTTCTCATGTTTACAACATAAAGACTTTCAAGTAGTTTAATATTATTTTCTGGCTGAGACATTTGGTAAAAATGAAAAAGCATACCTAAAAATAGCAACTTGAATACGGACAGGCAAAATACTAGAAACTAAATTGTAATAGGAAACAACATCTAAAAAGAGTCATATATATTAAAAATTCTCTCAGAAATAAATCCAGAATTTATACTCATGAGATACACACCAACAGCCTTGGAAAAACATATAATACTGAAATGCACTGTGGGAGAGAGATGAGAAGATTTATAGTTACTCTAGTCTTCCAAACTTTAGGTATGAGCTCAGCTTAGTGTTAGTATGATGGCTCTGGGCACTGTGTAAATGTACCCTAAACAATGGTGGCAGTGATGCAGCAACTGCAAGATTATGGAAAAACCTAATATTGATGTGTATTGCCTTTTTTTATCTGGAAGTTCCTTAGGCAGTTTTCATGCGACATATCCTGAGATAGTCTTCTGATTTCCTAGCCATGTTTAGTGGAGATCCAGAAACTGAGTAAATCAGAGCCTAATTTTGTGACTTTTCAAATACATGTACATGAGAGTATTCTAATATGCATGTGTGCATTTTTAATATATTATCATATGAATATTAATCTACCTTCACAGATTTTTGCAGTTCTGAAAGTTAGTGAGTCTCAAGCAGTCTAGTCGAGTACCAAATATAATCCTTTGTCCTTATTAAAGTTATTGGCCCTGAATAGTCTGGGAATTAAAAAAACCAAATTGATCATAAGGCCGCTAAGAAAGAAAAAAACCCTAACTGTTAAGTCTTATCCTTTATACATTGATTTCCCGGTGTCATTCTTGACTCAAGAGACATTTAATGCTAATACAGCAAAGCTTTGCCTTGTGCCCATACTCTGATCTCCTTTGAATGAACTTTGAGCTTGAAGTTGCTTGTGCTAGTCTTTTCTTACTTACACAGAGGCGTAAGATACTTCTTTTAGCCAGAGGTAAAACAGTAAAAAAGTATATTTTGCTTTAAATATATTTTAAAAACTGTTTATGTCAGATTGAAATGAATGTTAATGTCAAAACACATACAGACTGTGCATTATTTACCAGTATTGCCACAAAAAGAACTGCCATTAAATGTCTTGACTGCTTGACTGGTTCCTATAATAATGTTCATGCAATATCTGCAATCTAACCAGGGCAAGGTCCAGGTTCACTCCGTAAGTTCACACACTGTAATTTAAACAGAAATAAATGTAAAGCACAGAGATCAGCTGAAAGCTGAGGCGTGTCCCAGCAGGTATATCCAGGTGCATCCAGATACTAGTACCTTTAATGCACGTTTGGACAAATGAGAACATTCAGTTTCTAGGAGCTGGGAGGAAGCCAATAGCTGCAAATCACTACTGGAGCTTAGAACAGCAGTGCTGTTTTCTATACTCTTTATGACCTTGTTACAGCATTTGGACAAGTTGTCTTAAAGACGAGGAAATCACTGATGTTGGCAACAAAATATAGAGTTCTAAAAAGTGGAGTCAGATGCTTTGCCTGCTCTTAGAAGAGTAGGGAAGGTGTACAAAAGAGATTGCATCTAAATTTGCCAAAATAAGTTGAATTACCGACAATTTAAAATTAGATGTATGCTTATGACTTGGCAAGATGGGAATGTATGTTCTCCATTTACTACCTTTATCTTATTGCAATCAGTGTTCTCATTTACACTTTTCAGAGGACACAACCATCTCCTTTGACCATTGGCTCATTTTCTCAGTATCCAATCACATTTGTTAAATGAAAAAAATAGATGTTTAGTACACAATAATGTATTATTAATAAAAGTAGTCATAATAGTTCTTACATATGTCTAATTCACCCAGGGAAACTGAGCCACCTGGATACTAAATAAAAGAATGATGATAGTAACTAACATTTATTATTTGTGTAGTGATTTCGAAAGATGTATATAGTTTGCAAAGACTGACAGAACAATGTAAGTTTTAGAAGTGCATTTTTAGATATGACAATACAGAAACTACTTGACCACAGAACAAACCAAACCTTTAATTTCTGCTGGAACACTGTTGAAATATCTCTAAATGTTTCCTTTGTATTCCATTTTTTAAAAAATTATTAACAGAATTATTACTAGTATTTTTTCTGTAAAGTTATACAAACATCAAAACACTTTCTATTTTTCTTGTATTCTATGTATTGAGTGTCTATTGTTCTTTGAAACTTGAAAGGGAACCTTCATTCACTGCATATTATTCAGTAAGCAAATCCTATGAGAATACTCCCTGCTGAGAAGCAAAGGTTGACAGCTGAGGCTAATATAACTACACTTTTTTATTCATCTATCTGACCAGATGAATTCTAAGTGCACATTTTAATAGAGCTTAATGAGGTTTCACACTGTTTATATGCTCTGGCTATACCATTGTAATTAGCACTGAGGCATTACTCACTCTTGTCTCAATAAGGGTTTCATTTTAGCCTTTGTAAGAGGTCCTGATACTTTTTTGCTTCATTGCTTTGCTTTATTGAACATTAAACAACATGGTAAGAAATTAAGTATATTTGTAGAAGAAACTAAATCACAAAAAGTGCATTAATAGACAGGCTTAAATCCGTAATAGGAAGAAAATTGAAGTTAAGGTTGAAATCATACTTGTTTTGCCTCCTTGTGCCTAAGAATTGCAACTTGTACAATATTCAAGCATAATATGTACTATCCAAGTTCATCTACTCTTTCCAGCTCGGTAGCTATACACAATGCGCAGGAATAATGACAATATTTGGTACACAATAGAGCATTTGTTTACACTGAGATTCTTTCAAGAGCTCAATATTTTACTGATTATAATTTTGTCTTTTCAAAGTGTAAGGGACCTTTAAGAAATGTTTGTTTCAACATTGCATGGCTTTGACAGCTTGTTGTGTGACAAAAGCCTGTGGGTGCGAGGACTTGTAAACACCATGGTAACAGCCACTAGCCACAGCTAATGAACTGTGCACCAGGTGCCAGCACAGGCAGCAACAGGACCAGAGGAGAGGGAGACCCAGTCTTAGGTAGCCCATCAACAACCTGTTCACATGTTGAACTGGACAGGATAGCATGTGATTGTCATGTGATGCCAGTGGCTGCATGGCAAGTATGTGATTGTCATGTGATGCCAGTGGCTTCATGGCAAACGTGCTGGTGCCATAATTTCCCAGTCACAAAGACACATTTCATAGAATCATAGAATTTA
>NW_008691613.1:0-16133 GCF_000695815.1 Acanthisitta chloris | reverse complement strand
GCCAGCGCTGCCTGCCGAGGGCTCGCGGCCTGTCTGCAGCTCTCCCTGGCCCGGGCGCTCCCCAGGCATCCTGCAGGAGCACCATGCCCAGCCCCTCACGTGCCCACGGCCACCCTCACCTTCTGGATGAGCGACACCATGCCCGGGGACCACACCGCGGGGTACATCACCCTGGCTGTCCTGAACACCTGAGCCACGTCCTTCGTGGAGCTGTGGGAGCGAATACGGTATGGCCTCTGTGGGAAACACCACAAGGAAAGCACTTGAGTTTCTCCGCTGTTTCAGCCTCCTTGGGAAATCTGTTCAGAGCACAGAAGCTTCACACAGTCTCTCTGGACAGTCCCCAGTCTCCCACGGGACATCTCTCCCTGTGTGACCCTCACAAAATGTCAGGCAGAACTACAGTCATAACTGGGGACAGGCAGGAGCCAACCCCAGAAATCAGAGTCATCAGCCAGAGTGTGTTTGCTTGGCCTTTTCAGTGTTTGTACCTGACAAGGCTGTGACACAGTGCTGTGGTTAGGGCATTCCCAATATTCCCTGTAAATGTGTCACGAGTAGGGGGACAATGCCAGTGAAACGGAGCTGGATTTCTCCCACTGATCAAATCCCAGGAAGGGTCCCCAGCCCACGTCAGACTGCAGGGTGACTGTCCCTTCTGCCCTGCGGCCATGGCCCAGGGACGGGGGAGCTGTGGCAGCAGCAGAGCACCCGGGGCAGTGCTGGCACTGCACAGGTGAAATCATCTCCCTGTGTGTCTCCCAGATACAGTAATACTGCTGCCTGACCCGGAGAGAGAATTTAGGATTACGAAATGTTTCCATTTGGAAAGGTTTGACTCCCAGATTTTCACCTTGTTTTGGGGGGAGGGTGTTAAATGTGCATTTCAGAGCAGCAGCTATGAACAGTGGGCTCAGATCAGGAGCTGTGTGCTCGACGTGTGCAAGGTCTCCCTTCACTCCCCCAGCCCAGCAGACACCCAGTGCCACCACCTTGCCATGGCTGTGCCATCAGGGGGGAGCACCTAACAGCATTTCTGCCCCTGCCTCTGGAAACAGTGCCTCAGAGCTGAGAAACAACGTGTGCACAGTCCTGCCACTCATTTAGAATTATCGACGGGAAACACAAATATTGCATGAAGGTATTCACAGGTGGCTTCAGTTACCAGCAGGTCAGACAGCCAGAGTGTCTGCTAACCTGATCCCTCACCATCTGAGATACACAAATTCATCTGAATATCTGCTCACCAAAACATTTTTAGGCATTCTGCAAAGGCTGATGATAAAGTTTTAAAAAAACATGTTTTGCATACTCATACTGAAAGATGTTTCTGACCCTCACAATATTTCAAACATTCTTCTTTGCATTCTTCTAAGCACATGAAAAATGTAATTTAATTTTTAAAGTTTTGTCCCCCTTTTTTACACAACACTTCCAGAACCCTAATGTGCTTGTCTGTCTACAAGGCCCCCAACCTTACCAAGCCAGCAGCAGAGCCCTCACAGCACAGACAGGATGGGCTTGGTCCATCATTTTCTCCAACTGCTCAGTCTTGGTACAGCAGTAACAAGAGTTTTTTCAAGGTTTTGGGTATTTTCCTTGCAGGATGGGCACTCCAAGTAAAGGACATTGCAGCCCAGACCTCAGGAGCTGTTGTTTGTTTGCCTTGCCCTGCTGGGTCAACCCAGAGACCCTTGGCCTCAGTAGGGAACCTCCACAGTATGCTGTCCTGCGTTGCAGCAGCTTCTCTGAGCTCTTAGCCATGATCACAGGAAACCTGGTGAAGATGTGGTCTCCTACACTGTAATAACCCCTAAAGCCTTGAATCCAGCTTGGCCCTCTCATCCCTGCTCTAAAGCAAAACCTTTCCCGGCAGCGAGCCCAAGGACGGAGCCACACACGTACCCTGGTCCTGAGCAGCTCGTAGGCAGTGACTCCCAGGGACCACCAGTCCACAGCGAAGGAGTAGCCCGTGGGTTTTGTGGAGTTAAACATTTCAGGTGCTGTGAGATACAGGGAACAGAAAGTTTGCCTTGCTGCAATCCTGAGTGGAATTGACGAAACCAGAACACCTGACCCACACCCTTCCCACGCTCCTGTGCCAGGGCACTTGACAGCCCACGGAGCCTCCACGTGGACCTTTCAGTGCTTCTCTGTCCCCAAAGCCCCAAAAGAACAAATTCCTTTTACTGACACAGAAGTTGCCCATCATCCACAGTAAATGAGCTCCAGGAGAAGGAGTGGCCCTAATTCACTCAATCTAGGCACAGACTGGCCTGGGTCTCCTCGCCTGCCCCAGGCAATGCTCAGCAGATCTGCATGTTGGGAAGCTGCTCCCATCCCACACATCTCTTTGTTCATATTTAAAGCACCTCAATCTGGCAGAGCTCAAATCCAGTCTCAGCCGTAAATGAAAGCAGCTCCTTGCAAACATTAATATGCAGCGTAAATGCAGTCGTGGTGCCAACTGCACCCTTGGCAGGGAAAAACAAATGTTAACTGAACGAAGCCTGAGAGCCACAGCTTTTTAGGGGGAGGCTAATGGGAAGCAGGGGGAGGCACTGACTGAAATGTTCTTTCTTAGCCAATAAATTTCCCTTTTGAGAGCGAGGGAAAAAAACACTTTAGGATTTTTGTGCAAGTTGGGAGGCGAGAATTGCTCTAAAAACAACAACACCAGGAACAATGCTTTCTTAAAACCACTCACTTGGCCTAAACACAGAGTAATGCTAGTTTTTAAAGCAGCCATTTTGTATAAAAATTCAAATTATTGCTAGTGATGCATCAGGGTAAGACTTGTGCTGATGTACTGAGGGCACAAATACAAACCTTGGTGCTTCATTTCCCTTCTCAAGGGTAGCAGGAGTGTGACTGATGCTCGTGAAATAGTCAGCGATCTCAGGAGTGCAACTATCTGAGTTTATAATCAAACCCATGCCACAGAGCGTGGCATCATGGCACTAAAATCCATGCTCATGGTATGTTTGCACCAGTCTGCGTGTGGATCCATAGGTGGACACGTTCCCCAGCTGCCCTGAGGCATTTCTGGGGAGGAACTGTCCCTGCCCTGCAGTCCCTCACAGGGTGCTCCTCATTTCAAATCAAGATGTACATTTTGGTATAGACCAGGAGAAAAGAATTCAAACTCTCACCAAAAAGGACTTTGCCTTCACCACGGCAGTCAACCCCAGCCCAGAAATGGTGACTCAAGCACACACAACTGCCATTGCTTCTCACCCATGTAGGGCTTCGTGCCAGCGATGGTGGTGACCTGGATCTCCTCCGTCAGCATCGTGGCGATGTTGAAATCCGTGACGTGCACGTGTCCTGAAAGACAGAGGTTAACCTGTAACCTGTGCCAATAATTTCACACAAGAAACATAAAGTAAAAAACTCCATGCGAAGGAGTTTCCAGGGAAAAAGTGCTCTGGTGGGAGAATGGATAGAAAACCTTTCAGTTTGCAGGCTGCTTACAGGTGTCTCTTGTTGGTTCAAATATTCCCTTATGGTCCCTTTGGCAGCAAAAACATGGGGGTTCTTGATTGTTTTGAGTCTTCCTAAATTTCAGGGGGAAAGAGAACTGAACTTTTCCACAGAAGAAAAAAACCTGCTATGTTTTAAAAAACAAAAATAAATAAGCCTTGATGTTTGGCTTTCTAGTTGTCGCCCTTTGGTGTGCCAGGTACTGAGCGCTGTCTCCATTTCCCTCTTTAGAGGATATCCCTAGAATGGAACCAAACACCTTTGGCAGCCACCCAAGGAGCCTTGTGCAGAAATTCAAACATCACCAATCTCCCTCGGGGTGGCAACAGGCTCTGCTGCCACAGCTCCAACACACTCAGCTGCTGCTGTGAACCGAAAAGCAGATAACGAGGCAAATGCTCCCACCTAGCTCCTGCCTGCTCTTTGACCTGCCTTTTGTTTCAGGCACTCAGTTTATCATTCCCTGCTCACTGAACCTCTGTGGGTGAGCGGAGCAGCCCCACACAGTGACACAGGGGTGGGACATGTGCTGCACGAGAGCACATCTCTCCGTCTGACAGAGAGGAATCACTCTGTGCTTGCAGTGACTGCTGGGGGTGATCAGCTGCTGAGGGCTTGGCACTGGGGGCCCTGATCACAATCTCATGTCGAGCAATAGCTCTGTGGGCTGCAAGGAAAGGCATTTGCCTGATATTCCACCGTATGGCTCATGTTAATTCCTTGGCTGAAATTGATATGGTAATCCAGAACATCACAGCCAGGGTGGTGGAGACAAAAGTGTGAGGTGTGTGTCAGGTCCAAGATAACACACTTCAACCAACCTGTGGCATCATGAGAAGCAGCCTCCTGCAAAAATCAGGTGATGTGCACAAAGGCTCCTGCAGCCTCCTTGGCCATTAACACCCACAAAAAGGGTTCTGGGATCTGTAACAGCTGTAAGCCTTTCCAAACCTGAATCTGAAAGGTGAAGGAGTCTCAGCTGGAAAGCAGCTTCACAGCTGAAATGGGAGAGGGCCAAAAGGCAGAATTAGGGGACAAGAGGAGTATAAAAAATGAAGGACTGAACTCTGACTGCTGAAGGTCTTCAAGTGCTTCATACTCTCAGGGGACAAGTCCCAAACAAGAACATTATAACAAAAATGATGCCTAGCAAATAGCATCTGTTCTGTGATCCCAGCTGTGAACGCCTGGTGATGGGAGAGGAGAGGGAATGGAGAGCTGCAGCTCTGTTCCACAGGGAAAGCGATGCTGAAAACCAACCATGATCTACTAGACTAAATATAGATAAACATGCAGCTGCAGTAACAGCTGCTCTGGGGACAAGAAAAAATTGAACTGTGTGTGTGCCCAAGGCTTTCTGTATGCCTGGGAAGACACACCTTTGCTGCCATGGGTGAAGAAAAGGAATACTACAAGTGACAGACAGAAGAACATTGGAATGTGTGGTATGTCCTCAGAAAAAAAAAAAGCTCTGAAATCTCTGCAAGAGACAGGTAAAACATCACAGTGAGCAGAGAACAGGCTCAAAGTCATCCTGAATTGCAGTGTCATTATAGAAGATTGCAGGTTGCATCCTCCTGGGCTGAATGCAATTGCAGGGATGAGCAGAGCCTTTCTCTCCAGTTTTTCCCCTCTCAGGGAGTGTTGACCTACATTCCCATGGCCATGGTGATCTCAAGTCTTCTCAAGTGGCTGTGTCACAGCAGTCTGAGGGGCGCAGAGGTTCTGGGAGAGTGGTGATGAGTCCCTGGGGTGTCAGACAGCAAAGCCAGACAAAAGGCAGCCCCACAGTGCCAGGAGCCAGGCTGGGGGAGCAGGGCCCTGGCACATCCAGGAGGAGAGGGCTCTGTACCCTCTGGGCATGGGACAACAGTCAGAGCAGGACTGAGCGGGGCAGGATAGAGCCTCCAGCACCTGGAGCGGCTTTGCTGCGAGCTCCTGAATAAATAATCATCCAGGGCTCTGAAATGAGAGGCTGTGTGCAGATGGGTCGAGCTCGGTGCTGCCAGGCAACCCTGGTCACACACGTGGCCACAGAGCTGCAGCAGCTCTGCCACAACCTCTGAATGACCACGAACGCAGATACACCTCTTCCCTGCACCAGCTTTTTCTCTCCGAGCACCTTGCTGTAGCTGCTAATTTTTCACAACAAGACAGTTAGGGGGATTTTTAAAAAATATGAGATGACAAAGTGTTTCTCTAATGAGGTAAAAGCTAATAAATATCAGATGACTTTTCACAGCAAAAGCTTTGCCAGGAAAATAAAGTGACTACAGAGTCCTGTGGGTCAAGTGTTTTGCCTAAGAATGACTAAAGAAAAACTGACAGCAACATCTATAACATACCCAACACCAAATCCTCTTCCAAGCTCCCTCTCAATGCCAGATGCTCAAGGAAAAAGAAAATGCCTGAATGAGGATTATCTATTGCACCATAATTCATTCTGTTTGAGCACACAGTACACAAACCCTGCAGTGACATGGGCATTGCTCTTTAAATGATGCACTCTGAGTAAATTTTAAGCAAGAGCCAAGAAACTGTTAAAATTGAGTGTGCTGGGCAACTGATCCTTATCAGCACCAAATGTGGGGTCCCTGCCAGTGCCTTGTATGGTCAGTGTTAGGTCAGTCAGCCAAAGGAGGTGTTGGTTAAACACCGAGGCAGCATCACAGGGTGCCCATTGCCCTGGAGCTATGGGATGCTGATGCTCAAAAAGCAAGGGACAGCAAGTGAAGCACGAAAGGGTGGGATGGTCCCACTCCCAGCTGAGCTGAGGGATAGAGAGCAACACCAAATGAGGGCACCAGCAAGCACTGAGACTACACCTTGTCTCCCCTGCCTTCATCTGCCTTTACACATACACACAGCCACAAAGCAGCTGGCACTTACCATGCTCATCCAGTAAAATGTTGTCAGGCTTGATGTCTCTGAGGAAAAAAGCAGAGGAGAGACAGCCATTAGCCCAGAGAAGTGATGGGAAACACAGCTGCAGACACTTCAGGAAAGCCCAGGCTCTGGGACACACTGGCAGAGACATGGTGACCCCAGAGTCTTGGGGCTGCCCAGCTCCAATGTTCCTGCAGGGTTTGATTTAGGTGTAAGAGAGTGACTAATCAAAGAGCAGCAGTGGGTACAGGGCCAGGGCTGTGAAGCCTCAGGGGTCTGAGCGAGCAGCACTCAGGTAAGTCCCTGAGTTAACCCACAGTTCAGTTAGAGCTTCTCTTTATCATTTTCCTCCTGTACTTCTCAATCTGTTTCAATCCTGTGTTGAGAATGTTTCCCCATTTACTCAGTAAAAATTAAACTATTTTAACATCTTTGTTCTAGAAACAAATGGGTTCCCTACAGGTTTTGTTCCTGAGTAAAAAAGCCCACAAAGTAATCCCTATAGCAACGCTGTAAACAGAAACACTTTGAAGAGAGAGGACATACACCTGATCCGCTGATACAGACACCGTGTCCACCCGAGTGACTTTACAAGCCATTACCTGGTTTTAATGATCTCATTACACTGCTCTCCATTCAGCACCAGCAGCCTGAGTCGGTGCCTGCCCAGCTGGCACCACTCAGGCCCCAGGGAGATGGTCCCAGCCACAGGGCAGGTGACACTGCCATGACCCTGTGCCAGCTGGTGCTCCCCACCAGGTCCGGGGGTGCCAAGGGAAGAAATGAGCAGCTTCAGAATTTTATCTTTAAAAATGCAATCCCTAAGGTGCAGTTTGAGTTCACCAAGACACTTGGAGTCAAGAAAACACAACATATCTAACTGTCGTGTAACAGCTTACAGTTCTGTGGCAAGAGTCACCCAAACTACTTCCAGTGGGTTATGAACAGCAGTTACCTTCCTGGTGCCACCCTCATCACACAGGTGGGCACAGGGACAGGCACTGCGGCAGAGTACGGGGCAGAGTCAGGCGAGTGGCTGGCTCTCCTCAGAAGCACAGCAGAACTGTTCCCACCTTTTTATTAATGGTTGTTTTTAAATGCCAGTGTGGCCATTTCTGATGGCACTCAGCCTGGCATGGAGCCTCTGGAACTGCACCCGCACAGCAAGATCAGTCTCAGGGTGCAAACAACCGCCAGCGATAATTCTGCTTATTGACTACTTGTAGATTTCTTTTATTATAAGAAAGGAAATGTACAAATACATTTCCTAACCTGAAAAGGATAATATTTCCCATTCTTTTACATATAGATGGGAAATAATCCCAGCTTGGGTTTGCTGTCTATGCACAGCTTTGCTCAGGCAAACGAAGCCATTGCTTCCCTGTCTCCTGATGTTCCCAGTTACAGCTGTTACTGTGTAATTGACTCAGATGAGTCACTTTATCAATCTAATACTGTCCCACTGGGCTACAATGTTAATTAAACAACTTGCATTACAGTGTTAATTAAATAACTTGCAAACTTTACAGCCTGCAGTACATGTTTTGTTGTACTTAATTCACCTTAAACACATGCAGCTGTGTAAATGTTCATTGCAGCATTACCTGCAGCTTCTCCCACCCCTATTCACGCTGGGGCAGAGATCTATGCAGGTACAGCACAAAACAAACAGCCTGAAAGATGAGACTCCTGAGAAGGTGGGAGCTGTCCCCAGGTCTGGCCCCGACCTCAGCAGAGCAGAACCACCCTGTGCCCTTGTGGCTGCAGGGACAGGTGAGAGGCTGCTCTGCCCTCACACCTCGGACGTGGCAGCAGGACACTGGGAATAGGAACTCGTGTTCATCCTCACCAGCCTCTCACCAGCGTCTGCCTTCCCCACCAGCACCATTTCAGTTTTACAGTTCGTACCATGCTTTATTCCCTCACTGCACAAGAGCACTCCTCTGGAGTGATGTGCACAAATGAGGTGACCTTCTCCCCACCTCTGCTATTCTGCAGGTCTTCGAAGGTGTGGGAAGAGTTCAGGCATCTTCTCCCTTGCCATGAGAAACCTTAGTAGCCAAAAAGAAACTCTCGGTACTTCTAGGAAGGGACTTACCTCGCACAGAAAAAGGCTGTATTCGGTCACATCCCTTGTCTTTCAGAGCAGTGCAGAGATTGGGGAGAAGGGAGACACCTTCAAATATGGTCAGAGGGGAGTTCTGAGTGCTGACACCTACCCTCCCTGGACCAGGACGGATATTAATGAACTGCAGCTAGTTAAACCTATTAGAGACAGCTTTTTGCAGGATAAGCCGACAACCAAGTATGTTATTTCACAGCTACTCCAGAGGGAGAAATCAGTTGCTCTCTGCCGTGTATGAAATGCTTTTCTCAGGGAAATCTTGTGTTTCACATAAAAGCAAATGTATGTTGGAGAATATTTTGTTTAGCTCTTAAGCTTCTATTTATCATGTCACCCCAGAGAGGAACAATCCTGCCCCAAGCACAGCCTGTGGCCACCAGCCCACCCGAGGTCCCGGCTGACCTGTGGATGATGTGCTTGCTCTGCAGGTAGTCCAGGGCCAGCACCAGCTCACAGATGAAGAGCTTCACAGTGCCTTCCTGGAACCGCACGTTGTGCTGGAGGTGGTAACGCAGATCCCCCCCGAGCAGCAGGTCAACAACCATGAACATATCCTCGTCATCCTGGAACGAGTACCTAAACCAGCGCACACACGGTTGAAGGGTGGCAACTTCAGGAAATGACAGCTCATACAGGGACAGGTGGTACCTGTGGAAATTCTCATCATTTCTTGCAGCTTTTCACTTGGGAAATAATTTCATTACCTTTCCATGCTCCCTTTTCTGCTGTGAATAAGAGCTTATTGTCACCCTTGTGATAACAATAGCTTAGCCTCAGATCCATACTGGAGTCAGAGCAGACTGTATGAGCTACTCAAGACAGACATTCTGCCTTCTTCGGGCACCCGTGGGAACTGAGCACAGGAGCAACACGGAGAAGCCCTGGACCAGCACAGCCCTGCTCAGACCCTCAGCACTGGAGGTCTTGCTGTTGGGCACTGGCTCTCCTGGCTCAGCCTGTGCATGAACCCAGCACAACAGGGGTGCAGCTGCTGGTCCTCTGTGAGTGACCTCGTTTGATGGACTGCTACCCAGTGCCCCTCTGAGAGGGCTGACAACCAGCTATGAGCCCTTTCCTCATAGATTTTTCTTTACCAGCACACTGACTGCTAGATGTGATGAGCAACACCACAAACCAGACCCCTGCTCCACATGAAGCTTATAGTCTATATCACTCAGTGCAGGAAAGCCACAGGAATGCTAAAGGCATCCTGGGGCCAGGGTGGCAAGGACAGAACCAGGGACACTCGGACGTACATACACACATGCTGCTGAGTTCTTAGCTGCTGAGTGAGCTTTGCCAGGACCTGTGTGTTCAAGTAGGAGAAAGCAAAGTCTGGAGATATGACCTGGGAGGTGTAGCTGCATGGTTCCCATTCACACCCTGCTCAGAACAACACTGAATGGCAACTGCAGCAAAATCTAGAGAGTTCACCCAAGAGCACTCAGGTTACAGGAGATTTCAAAAAGGAAGTTATTTAGAGATTTGTGATCTTCAGTGTGTTTTAGTCTCTTTTTTTTCTGTTTAGCATCAGAAAGTTCTACCTCATTCTAAAAATAAATCCAACATCCAATAAATGTAATTACCCACCACCCCAGAGGAATCCTATAACGACAGGATATTGGCCATGTAGTATATGAGCTCACGACACTTGGAAAGGTACTGGCGTCCTAATAAAATTAACCTGGCAGGCACTAACAGCGATGGAGGCTTATTTAAAATTCCTTTCTGCTGTCCCACTGCAGGAAAACATGCTGAATCAAACAAAGGGGGAAGAATTAGTGTGCATTTTGCCACTCAGCTGGTCAATCAAAGGTGTCTGTAACTGACTGTACTGAGTCAACCTGTGAGCCAAGCTCTTACCATAAATTAACCAAGAAGGGATGTTCCAGGCCCTGCATGATCTGAAGCTCCTTGAAAACGTTTCTCACTTCGTTGCGCTCCACACACTTCTGTTTGTTCATGTATTTCATGGCATACAACTTCTTGGTGTCAGTCTTCTGCACCACGCAGACCTGAGAGCAAATCAGGATAAATCAGAGATGATTTGTCAGCAAATCTGGGCAGGTAAAACCCGGTGACATGAGCGTTCTCCCACACTGCCAAGGCGCAGCTCCACGCGCTGATGCCACAGCACTGGACACTGCATGGGAATCTCTTGCCTGGTTTTCGCCCAAAGTAAAATCACGCTGTGGGGAAGGTTGGGGGAAGGAATTTATTACCACAAGGTGGTAGATAGGGAGCTGCACAGAAGTCAACATTTAATTTAATGCCACTCACTAGCCATGGTTGTGTCCATCCCTCCCACTCCTGGCCCTTCCAGTACAGAGCCACAGCTCGGACTGGGAGCAGCACCTGGTCCTTGCCTCCCTGAGAAGCATCACTCGCTCACAGGAAACCTTGGCCTTTGTTTGGGGCGTATTGGGCTTTGAATAGCCCTTCTTTGTGCCACCAAATCCAGACAGAAATTCAGCTCGTCTGACTTGACTGATGGTTTCAAGGAAAGCCTCGGAGCCTGTGGGAGCACAGGAGGGAACAGGCTGGTGGCTCAGGTTTGTTTACTCGGCAGTGTATGAGTTTGGGATAAATTTGCAAGTTTCAGTCAAGCTATTTTGTTTTGCCTCCAGATAAATCTCTTTGCCTCTCTCTGAGATTTTTGCTGCCTTCTGCACCCAAGGCACACCTCACTTCTGGCATCAGGGTGCAAACGACCTTCTAGAACCGTCAGCATACACAAGCAGTGAATTCCACAACACCATAAAAATAAAATGCACAACTGTAACCTGATGTTTAATAACAAATCCTATGTCACAGAGAAACATTTAACATATTAAAAAGCATATTAAAAAACCTGCCAGGCTGTCATATGGATTGTAGTTTTTTATTAAAGATGCGTCGTGATGTTCAGTGTTGATTTGCTGGGAAATCTTAGAAAATGCTTCTTCAGAAACATAATGAAATTCAGCTCATTTGATTGATCAGTTTCTCATTTTAATCTCCTGTAATATAATTTGTGGCTACAAAATGGATGAAGAATTGGTCTCTGATTCCTTCCTGATTACTAGGAGTTGAAGCTCAGGTCAAGGCACACAGGCCATGCAGGGGTTTGGTTCTGTACTCTCATGTGAGCCTCCAATTCACCCATCTCCAACCAGTTACATCTCCAGCTGTCCTCATGGTGATTGTCCCCAAAACACTCACTTTTCCAAAGCTGCCCTTCCCAATAGCTCGCAAGATCTTGAAGTGGTCGAAGGTGACTGCAAGAAAGAGCAAACATTCTAATGTTAAACGGCTGAGCAAACATTTGATGATATTACATTATTTCGATGTTTTCTCCGTATGAGCTGAGAGAAATGAGGGACACCATGTTCCTGCCATGTTCTGTTGCTTCTGGAGGTTCAGGTGTTGTTTAAACTTGGGGTTTAGGAGGGTGGTTTTTCACTCTGGAGCTCAGCTGCAAAGGCAAGTTCCCTGGGTCAGCCTCTGTCAGTGGCAGATCAAGCAGGGAACTGTGAGTGTTCTCCCTCTGCCCTCCTTCCCTGCCCGTTGGAGATAACAGCCTCACCTTGCTCCTGCTGAGGCCGTACACAAAGCTTAGTCCATAAAACCCTCATACCACGTGAAGACATTGCCATTGCCTTTTCAAGCAGGATGGCATGGTCTAACCAAGGCAAAGTTTACAGTGACCTGCTACAGCACTTGGAAGGAAGACAAGCTTTCAGGCACAGATGCCCTCCCTCAAACCCAGAACAGCTGCAAATATCAGAGCGAATGCAAGTTGATGATGGTTTAGTTTAACTGGATTGGTTTACCAGTGAGACTGGGAGAAGGCTGGTGGATACCTGCAGAATAAAAAGGGAGAGTGAAAGTGCTTATCCCCTGCAGAGGGGTGCCCGCTGCAGAGAGAGGTGGGGCAGTAGTCCTGTGACTGTAGGGTGAGGGGGATCTCCAGTCCCCAGCAGTGGGACACTCCTGGGGCTCTGCACAGCAGAGCAGAGCAGGCGATGGCATTAACAGCCAAGCATTAACATCTGAAACAGCTGCAAGTCCAGAGGAGTTAGGCCAGTTTATGCATATTCTCACCCTGTATCCCTATTGTCCTTTACAGGAATGCATTCATGTTCACACCCTTTGCCTCCTTGTTGTTTAACAGTGATGTTTCCATTAACATTTTAAACATAGGCCTATAACTGAGCTGAGTGTAAGAAAGCTAAGTTGCATACTTTATTTAAGACCCTCAAACTAGGTACAGGCACATTTTAACCTCTCTCTGATTTAGCTTTCCTACCATCCTCAGCTTTCACAGGGACCCAATCCAGTGTCTCACTCCCAAAGAGCTCTAACTTTCTGCTGTCCAAATTTGGAACCAAACACATACTGTTCCTTCTGAATCCACACCTACAGATTTGACAAGCCTCACTTCCCTGCCTAATGGCATCTATAACAACAAAAAAAAAGCCAAGGCTTTTGCCCTTGAGAAAGAAAACTCTTGTGCTCTGGAACTCAGACAAACTATGTTTAAGTGATGCCAAGGAAGATAAGATAATTGCCATAAAGAAGGAACTGGATTATAATAATGAAACACTGTTTTGGAAGCTGGGGTCATATTTCTAAACCCAGGTTCAAGGAACAATAGTTAGTAAAAAAAATACAGACCCCCAACCAGCCACAAGAAACATCCTTATCAAGAGACCAGTCAACCCTGGGGAAGGTGGAGAGGACACCAGCAAAGGACCACAGGATGATGTGTGTCCTTCTCACTCCACCACTCTCCTCACCTACTGCCTATTTCTGCTTTATCTCAGCCAGCTGGAGAGAAGACCTGTCTGCCATCCCCTGGAATGCTTCCCATACTCCTTGGCCCAGGAGCAGCACAAGCAAAGTCTGGCTTTCCACATGGTCTCATCCAAGTGCACCAGGAGTCAGATCACCTTGGAGCTTTGAACCTTCTGTCTGGTTATTACATTTCCTTTTCAACTCACTTGCTTATTATCCACAACTGTGCCTGCTCGGAGGAAACACTGAGGGAAAAATATTATTGTCACCCTGCTTCAGCCAAAGGCAAATAAAGCCCTTCAAGAAGTTCATCTTCAAATAAAACTCATGACGCCACAGAAAACAGTGAAATTATAGCAACAGCAATTTGGGAAAATATGCAAGAGTGTTAGGACTGGCACCAGAGCACCCACAGCACTCGCATCGCTCCACTGATCCTCACAGGTCCCAAAGGAAAAGTCTCTCTGTGGCACAGCTGCAGAGGTGGGACTGGTCCCCACTGTCTGCAGCCCAGGGAAGGGACCTGCCTGCCACAGAGCACTGTGCTGCTTCCTGCTGTACCCAGCAGCTTTTAATGAATTACAATTTTAACTGAAATTAGAATAAGGACAAGATTGTGACATCTAAGGTGATATAGCCTCCGGTCACCAATTTGCAAGATAATGGAAAATTCCATAGGGGACATCCCTCTTCCAGCTGGGTTTCTCTCCTCTCAGTATATTCAAACATATCTAATTAGGAAAAAAATGTGCTACCACTTTTTAAATTTGGGCAGGGCCATGGAAGCAGAACTGCACCAGTCTGGATGCTGTATCTGTGCAAGGGTAGCCCTGAGCCCACTGACACCAAACCACCTGAGATGGTCAGGACAGGGCCTTTCCTGGCATTGCTGTGTTTCTCAGTCCCTGGAGCTGATGCTGCACGAACCACATTGAACCCAGAAGAGACCAGACACCCTCAGAAAGTCCCACAGACAGGGCACATCACCCTGGGAAAGGTGGTCAGGAACGGGAGAAGTGCTCGTCCTCCTGAGCTAGCACAAGTGGTTGTTTACGAGACATGCCAACACTGAGCATTTAGGTGCATCAGGAATAAAATCTCCAGGAAAACTTTATAGCATGGATTTCTTTTGCATCATAAACACGAAAATCAAATTAAAATCACAGGCAGTTGCTTTAATAATTTGAAATCCACAGACTGCTTAGCCCAAGAGCCACTGCAGGCATGCTGGGGCAGTGGCTGATGAGGGTCCTGGTTCTAGGACATTTTACCCCCATTTCTATGTATTTGTACTTACCTACATGTGCATTTTGTTGTTGTACCTAGGTGAAAGCCCATATGGCAGTCAGCAAGCTGACTCATGCAACAGCAAATATATTTATGGAGCAATCTTTTAATGACTGTCTTTGCAATCTTGGCAGCACAGGGACCCTGGCCTCCCATTCTGCTCCCAGCAGCATTTTTCCAGCTCTCCTTTTCCAGCTGACCCAGCCTGCAGTTTGGCCTCCCTGCAGGCAGCACTGCCCGTCTGGGCAGCTGACAGGAACCCCCATGGGAACACACATCGCTCCAGCCACCTTCTCACCACACTTCCTATCAGTCTTTCCTACACTGGGACCTCCAGAACAAAGCTCCTCAGCCTCCAGAGCAGCAGCGTTTTGTCCCTGCCTTCGAGGTGCCTGGCAGTGTCCCAGGGACACTTCAACACCAAACCTCTGCCGCAGTCCTGCTCCCAGAGCCAGCTGCTGTGAGAGGAGGTGAAAGGACCTCACCACCAGACCACAGCTCTGCAGGGACCACGGTCACACTGCTGCTGCTGACCTCCACACACCTTTGCTGACCCAGGACAGGCCCTCACAGTCACAACCTGCTCGGGGGTACTGAGCAGCCCCAGACAATGAGGAAAAGCTCTTACCATCCTCATTCCCATCAAAGGGTGGTGACTTGCTGGAGGTGCTTGCCCCCATGGTGTGCACAGACCAGGCTCAGCGCTCCCCACTCCTCTGGGTTCTGCTCCCACCCTTGAAGTTGGTGCCTCTGGTGCAGGTCACTCCTGGCAGACCTTGGCAATGTCCTGCTGATGCATCCTGGAGAGGGCAGGAGGCAAAAATTCACCATCATGAAGAAGCATTTGGACCCTGCAAATTTCTCACTGGAGGTTCACTGCTCTGAGGACACCACTGTGGGTCAGGGACGAGCACATTACAATGGAACTTACTGAAGAAACGAGGAACATCATAACCTTGTAACCCAGACCAGAACTGCTGCCTGCTATAGCAAGGGTAGAAACAGAGCAGCAGACCCACAGATCTGAGGACCTGGCTCGTGCTGCTGTATCATCCAACATATATTTTGTAGCTTCAGTGATGACTAATTGTAGTAAGGTCAAGATCCAAGACAAATGAACATAGCTAGATAAAATCAAAAGGCACTTTTGACTACTGAGGTCATATGGAAGGGTAAAAGCTGTAGAAGAAGAAATTCAAACTGTCAACATTTTGATTTGAGCTGTTACACAAGTCTTTCATTTGAGACAAAACCATACCGTCCTGGGTTTTTTAATGAAAAGATTCCATGTAAAATCAATATGTAGTTCCCACTCAGTTTCTCCAAAAGTTTTTTATATATTAACTGTGAACCAAAGAGCAAAACTGATTTCTGGCTAAGTGGTGGCTGCCGTGCCTGGCTGTCCCCTGCCAGTGCGAAGGGACAGCTCTGTTCGCCGCGTCAGGGTGTGCTCCGCGGGGAAGGCGAGGGAAAGGCTGGGCAGGAGGATGGGCAGGAGCATCTGCCCGTAGAGGCATCCCCGGCGGGGACTGCCGAGCTCTGCCGGGGCACCGCGACCTGCCAGGGCTCACGGGCG
>NW_008691612.1:56623-65780 GCF_000695815.1 Acanthisitta chloris | reverse complement strand
CCCCCGCCAAGTAAACAAGTACTGTCTACTACAGTCCTGCTACTTGCTTGTGAGTGGGAAGAATTCCCGAGGACATCAAATCTCTGGAGAAGTGGTCCGTGGTAGCTCTTCCAGGAGGAGTCATTGCCACTACGTTCTCTGTGTTTTTTTAAAATAAATGATGGTTTATGTGCTTTGGTGCTGGAATAATAGCTATTCCTACACTCTTAGGCTTGATAGCTAGGTGACCTTCTTGTGTAAAAATTTCTGGTGGTCAGAATATATGGAATGTTCCATATATGGAATATATGTGTGGAGATACAGAAGATAGATGGGTTTACCTTACAAAAATGTTTACTACTTTGTGAAACTCAAGTATTACAGTGTTGCTGTGTGTTGTTTTATTTTCCTTTTTCCTTTCAAAATCACAATGCTAAGCAACCCAAAACCCAAGTTCCAGCCAACTCCTGTTTCAAGAAGTTTTTAAAAAATATCAAAGATATACTACTTTTTTTTTTTTTGTTAAGCTGCACATTTAATCCATATTAATTTTGTTCTTATTACTATTCTAGTCTCTTAAGACTGGAGAATGCTTTCTTGCAAATAAAAGGTTAATTCTTTATCTGTGACTCAGGAAAGGAGAAGACTTTTTCAATTGTGAGAATATTTATTTTTCTCTTATCGACAAGGATGTTGGGATAAAACAAATGCTGTTTTTAAAGACAGCAGCTGGTTCCAGCCTCCAGGTTTGAAGTATTTTCAGTCTCATCTGCTTACAAGCAGCTGGAAGCAAGCCTATATGGGTTGCTTATTTAAGAGGTTAATGTACTTTCTATGGGGAATGCAGAACTGGGTCTCACAGAAAGGAATATATTAATGTCACTGATGAGTTTTCATAAATTGAACTTGAACCAAGGGCCTTTGAAAAAGTGCTTTACCCTGAAACTCGTTTTAGTCTTCTGCAAATAAAAATAACAAATGTTCTGACCATAGCCAGATTGCATTTTTAAATGGCAGTTTAGCTATTTTAGATTTGTTGGTTGATTTAGGTTTTTTAGGTGAATTTGAAACAAATATCCCAAGAAAAGGAAATTTTCAGGGGAGGAGGATTAATTTTACATTCCAGTTACTGGCAAGGGAAGGGATGTTTTGAATAGCCAAAATCTAGGCCTTTCATATTCATTAGTGTGTGTGTATATACCTATGTCTATTTTAGAATTTTCTATGCAACTGATATCTAGCACCATAGTAGTCTAGCAGAAAAAAGATTCAGTTTGAAAGATAACTATTAAATATCTTCATTGAGATGATGTGTGTTGTTCAGCTGATGTATTGCTTTACAAACACTCTGTAGTGAGTGAGGAGGGATTATTTTCACTTGAACTGTTCTTGTGATGAAGGGAAGATGAGGCAGCAGCAGCAAAGTGGGTCACACTGAATCCCTTTCTTTGTACAGAATTTGAAAAAATGGAAATTTAGTGAGAAATGAGCAAACTTGTCCCCTTCTTTCCTTGCTGTGTGCATATTCTGTATTTTCTGGTCCTAATAAAAGTGGTAGTTCTGTTGTGTATTTTTATTAACTTCTCAGCAGTTAATATGTATTCACGATGTTTCCTTTAGGAAAGTTTTCCTCTTTCATATGCTGACTAGAGAGCTGTGAGGAGCACTGCCTTAAAAGGAGAGCAGTGGCAGTGGTAGACATTGTAGGAGAAAAAAGACAACAGTAGTGTTTTTGAAGTACTGTGTATGTACTGTATGTTACAGTGATGTGCTTAAAAAATTAATTGTCAAAAAACCCCTAAGCATCATGAAATATATGCTTAAGATGTAGACACGGCTTCCTTCTTTTCTAACAATTCTTTGAATATTATTGTTAATCATGTGAATCAGTTCTGTCAGGTGATCTGTAGCACTGAGTGATGGTAGTTGAGGACATAAAATATTGTACCAGATTGCCTTGTTGCAAACCTAGATGCACCCCACAGTGAACTGTTCCTCTAGATGGGATTTTGAGCTTGCATGTGTGAGTGGTCCCAGAGTTATTTTGCAGATGTTTGCCTGGTGTCAGTGGATTCAGAGTCCTGACATGGCTGGCTACTTGAGCCAGGGCATTGCAGTACTACCATAAGCAATTTCCTGCCTTTGGCTCATTTAACATCCAGAACCTTCATATATGAAATAACATGTAAGCTATGATATATTTAATATATCATAAAGTTCTTCTTGCATTTTAAAGAAAAATCATAGGGTTGTCACTATAGATCCAATATTCATGGCCCTGATTTGCAAAGTATGTTCTTTGACTACAGCATTCGTTTCTGCACAGCTATTTCAAATCACTACTCTCTGTCACTTTTGGTGTGACCTATATTATATATGCATTGTTCTGCTTCATTGTAGAAATGGTATGTCTAGCAGCCTGTTTGTTCCAGAAGCTTGGTTTTCTGTACCTTAAGAGACTATATGGACACTTGTACAATTTTTTTGGGCTATATGCTGCCACTATAGCTTCGGACATGAGATATAGATCTGCTTTTGTAGCAGGCCTTTGCTGCTTTTCAATACTTGAAAGACTCTCCTTGTCTAGTTGAAGATCTAGGAGCAAGATTGGAGCAAAAGAGAGCAGGCAACTGAGCCTTCTCAACAGTACTGCTCTGCCTGGGACTTTTGGAGGACAGGATTGGTGTGTATCACTATAGTATGGTTTTCTAAAACCACAGAGAAAACAGCCCTAGGATGCAGGTGCCACGGTAAATAAATGGAGATCAAAGGATTCCATGTTGTGAAGAGATGCTATCAAATCAGAAAGTGTTAGAAAAAAATGTTTTTAAAAGTCCTTTATCTCGGGTGTTTTTTCCTCAGGACATGTCCTTTAATTTTCTGAAAAATTTTAGAACACTTATACAGTGCAATTTTCCCCTAATCTTTCCTGTATTATATTGACAGTTTGTAAGCTGGGAAGGAGTGCTATAGGTGGACCACAGAGTGCCATGTATCGATCTGTTTTTCTGCTCTTTTGGGTAATGGCAGAAACGTGCTTTGCAACTTTCGTATGAATGTAAAGGAAAAGCAAAGCTGCCAATATGAGATGGACATTTGTCCATATGTCTTGATCAGTGCATCTGCCTATTTCTGTTATGAGAATACTTCACCATGAGCATTATTTCAGTATCTCTGCCATTGTAATTAATTTTAAACTGTTGTTATATCACAGTAATGTACTTCTGAGTGTTCCTTTAAAAATAATTTTGAAGTAGTTGTGGGATGGTAAATTTAAATTTTAATAAATAGGACAAACTACATGTAATAGTTTGAAATACCTGAAAGTTACAGGTTGATTTTCATAACAAAAGTCCTGAAAGTATAATTTCTGTGTTTGAAGGATTTCGTAGGGTTGCATAACATGGTAGTAAAAATAAAATTAAACTGGAATTATGTGCAGGTTTTCTTTAGAAGTAACCTATACTGCACTTTAGAAACCTTCAGGGTGAACAATTCCTTGCAAACCAGAAATTGAAATGCTCCCAGAAATATGAATGGAGGAGACAAAAAAGGGCCATGAAGTTATGTATAATGACTGTGTGAAATAGATAGGAGCCAAATAAAGTATTGGATCATGATAAAGGAACAGCTAATATCTTTTTAGCTGTACTGCCAAATCCATACCTGATTTACAGTGAAGACGTTTAAGGTTGTGGGAAGGCATAGCCTATTTCAGGACAGAAGGAAGCATCCTCCTGGCACTGAATTGTCACCTGTACAATGGATCATGCCAGGGATGGTGACTGTGGGGAGAGAATCTTCTCAAAACATGTTTCTGGGATTCCAGAAACTTGAGGCAGCTGCTCCTTGGTGCTTTGTCCTGCTTCTCTGGGGTTTCTAGTCCTGTGTAGAGTGTGCTTGGTAACACAGCTTGATTGTTCTTAGAAGCAACCATGTCAGTCACAGGTTTATATGTCTCCAGGGAATGCCTACTCAGGAGTGGTTTCAAAATTTAGGCTAGTACTGATTGTTTATCTGAGAGATGTATCATTTTTAGAATTCTTGTCTAAACACTGAAAAGATTTTCTGCTTGTTTTGGTTTCGCTCCGCTAAATTGATGAATATTATCCTTTATTTGAAGTTGATTAATACAGATCTTAACATATTGTTTAGATTAAACCAGCTTTATATTTCATTAGAAAAACATTATGTAATGATTATATTTGGACCTCATCTTCTTTTTCTTTTCCCCTGCTAGTATTATTCTGTGGTGGCCTTCAAACAAGGGATCCTATTAGATTCTCACTGGGTGGCCAAAAAGCAGAAGATTACAAAAGTTACAAAGGTTCATGTTTGTTTTGGGTCTAGGCTTCAAAGGCTCACAGGCTTCCTTACACAAGGATGCAGTCAGGAAATGGGAGGCAGGAAAAATAGATTCTGAATCTGTTTCATATATAAAGGGAGTCGTAGAACCACTGTCCTTGCTTAGCCTCAATGGAGAGGCAGTGTAATCACGGATTTCTTTGCACTACATTTCTTTGATGTTTCTGTTAGCTGCTGTCAATAAAGCTTCTTGTTTTTTTCTTTAAGTGTATGCCTTAGGAATGTAAAATACAGTGATATATTCATAGGGCAAATTGTAAACAGTGTGCTAAAGCTTAGGGACTTAATGCGTAGTTTTGAGGTGCAGGATGATGGGATGTATTCCAGTCCATATGTTCTGCAGATTGCAATTAGTAAGACCCTCCTGCTGCTATGTGGGATAAAGTGTGAGTTAGGATTTAAAGCTGTATATTTTTCTTTGATAAGTTACCGAAGGAATTACCTCATCATTTCCAGTACTAAAGATAACTCACTAGTGTGGCTTGCCCAGGCTGGTCTGTATCTGGAGGGCTTGTGGCTTTGTTGTATATCACCCATGTTAGTAATTTTATTACATGATGTTAAGATTCAGCTGTAAATCAGAATTCTAACATGGTATTATGGATGTCTGCAGGAACACAGGTCTTTATATACCATGTCAGACTATTGACACTTAAATAATTGTGCACAGATATTTAGTAAGGATGGATGAAAATAAAAGGAAGAAATTATTTCTTGTCCCATTCAAGCAATTGACTCCTTTTGTGAAGAAAGAAAGGAAATGCTTAGTATTAATGTGCAGTAGCTTATATATGCTGTTAGTGGTGTTATCTGTTATGTTTTAAGCATCTGGTGGTCTTGTTCAAGAAAAAGGTTTTGTCCTTATGTTTTCTAGCTGCAACCTTTTTTCCCGCCCAAGATTCCCACCACTCCAGCCCCTCACTCTTCTTTCAGGAGGCTTCCAGTTAATGAAGGTGCACATGGGAAGTGATTCAGATTGTAGAATGGATGCAGGCAGCATGAGTATGTATGAGGAAATGCTGTGAGATAGTTAAGGCTTTGAAAGAAATCACCATGGAGCCGAAATCCCACAGAGGAATGACTTAGGAGGACTCGGTGTACTTGAGTTGCTTCTCCAAAATTGTTACCCTTTGGAAATATTTGCTTATGTAGGCATTATTTATTGTGGGTTTTTTAATGTTCATTAATAGGCTAAACTTTGCATCACTTTTGTAGTGAAGGAGCTTTTTGTTTCAGTAGAGAACTGAAGTTACGGGACATCCAAGCAGTCTATCAGTTTGCCGTTGGGGTCATGCGGCAGAGCACTCCAGTATCCTAACCCTGTTAGGAGTGATTTTGAGCTCCATCTGGGTCTGTGGGAACCAAGATGTATGGAAAAGACAGGGATCCTATCCCTACACCAGGGCAGGACATAACTAGAGGCTCCTCTAGGTGGGGAGATGATGTGCAGCTGAGCTCAGTAAGGGGATGTAGCCTAAAACTGACACAGCCCAGGGTGCCTGCAGAGCCAGGACAGGGCAGGGGGCTGTGATGTCACCCATGCTGCTGCTGATTGGCTAAATGACTATGTGACAGAAGCTGACTAATCCAGGACATTTTAGTTTAAAATCACAACTTGTAGTCACTCATCCAGTCATTTAATGAAACTGTAACTGAGGAGTGGCAGGAGACACTGCAGTGTTACAAAGGGTCGGAACTCAAACAGGTTAACTGAGCGTTGAACAGCACTACATGGGAAAAATCAAACACACTTAGTTTTCCTGGCAATAGTTACCCTTGTTTTCCATTTCAGGAGGATCTAGGGCTCTGTGAAAAATAACTAGGGATCGTCGTTACAAGTCCTATTCAAGTCAGCTTCCCAAGACCTCTTATGCTCAGCACTGACTCTTAAGTTGGCTCCAAAAACTATAAAAATAGATAGTACAGTGTGATTGTTGAAAGGTTAAAGTTATGGATTGTATGGATGTAAATTATAGTTCCATTTGGGAAGATTTGCTTGTCTAAGTCTTTCAGAAATACCTTCAAGCAAATATTAAAGGGATGGGGGGAATTTTTATTTGTTTTGGGTTTCTATTGGAGTACTTATTCCAAGAACTGACTTCATTTGGCCTGTAGTGGCAGAAAATGAAACTTGATTCCACTAAGGGATGAGAAACCCAAACTTGAGAACCTTCCCCAGTTTGTCAGTCTAAAGGTGTTCCATTAATTCAATGAGCATCCTTGCCACAATGAATTCGGAGATGAGAAGCCTTGCAAATAGAAGCTGTGACAACCAGTACACCAGCAAAAATGGTGTCACTGGAGAGGCAGGTGTTCAGCCAGACTTTCTTTCCTACTGCCCTTCCTGAGAGTCATTGCTGTAAAAAGTGAGAAAGCTCTGTGTATTATTTATGCTTGGGAACCCATATGTTGCTGTGATGGTACCAAGGGACACTTACTTGATGGTGTTTGCTATAGTATAAATTATGGTAATATGATAATGTTGTTGTTTCTAGTTCTTCATTGAAATAACTGATTTTATCAGGGATTAGAATACTACCTTTTAAAAAACCAATGATTCTCCCTTCTGAATTTGCTACCAGTGTAATTTAATTAAGTGTATATATTCTTAGCATTAATAAGGCTAAAATTTGGATTTCTGATTTTGAAGGTATTTTCTTTGTTCTAGAAATACATCCTCATCCTTTTAGAGAAGGTGGTTAAAAGTGAGTGACTGTCTAAAGACACACATGCAAAAAAATAATAAATAATACATTTTGGCATCTTATTTGCCTTTTCTTGTGGTGTTCTTTTAGGAACTTGAATATAGTGTTTTCTTCCCTATCTATGCTTTTCATTTGTTTTTATTTCAAGACAAAAGATTCCATTTCTCCTTCTTTTTTTTCCCCCTTAAGAAGTTAAAAGTCCATCTGTGTTGTCAGGGTCGTAGGAATTTTCTCAAGTCTGGGTTCTTCAATTATTTTGTACTGGATGTTGCAAGATCATTGATTGGTTAGTTTTTCACAGGAATTGTAACTAATAGGAAAAAACCTGAGCCAATGTTTACATTGCTGCTATATTTTGGGAAAAAAAAAGATTTTTGGCAGTGTTGAATGCATATGTGTAATAAGCTCTAGCATTTTTAAGTGAGAAGGATACGAGGAAAATGCCTGTGTTTTATTATGGGCATGACTCACTCATAAGGGATATGTTTACTGTGATTCATATCCAGTGGGTTTTGCCCTCCTGAAATGCAGTGTCCTATGTCTGTGCACAGAACTCCTTCACTTGGCTGATCTTTGGCCTTGACTTATTTTCAGTTGATCTCCATTGCCTTCAGTCAGAGTCAGCTGTATTTTCCTACTGTATACCAGCAGGAAATGCTGCCTCATTGCACTCAGGCCAGATTCCTTCCCTGTTTTATGTCTGCAGTGCACCATGTTGTGGAAATGGATTCTCTGAAACCCCATCTAAACTCATGGTTTTGAAACTAGCTGAAATCTGACTGCTTTGGTACATGTCCTGGCAAGCACATGGAAGCTGTATTTGCTAATTGCACTGCCAAAGATGACAGTACTGTTCCCCCAAACTTGAGTGTTTGTGTAGTCCCATGAGACACCATGCTTAGATGCTTTCTGAGTGCTCCATACAGAGGCGTGCTGGACCATGACGTGCAGCGTGGACATGCTTCCTGCTGTCTCAGGGGATTAGATGCAGCCGAGACTGGGGGCTCAGGAGGAGGACAAATGTGAAAGTGTAAAAGGGATTGGTGAGAACAACACAGGGAAGCTCCCTCTTGTTTGCCTTGAAATGGATGTAAATGTCGTTGAAAGATAAAAACCCCAAACAACACAATAACAACAAAAACCTATTGGCACACATTTGGGGAGTCCAATAAGAAAAGAAAATGTGACAGATGCCTACCTTCTTAAGTAACTATTGTTTTTGGGGCAAGAACGCAGTAGATGCGTGTTTCTATTCTGCCTGTGCCTGAGGTACTGGTGTTGGTACTGGTATTGTTTCTGTTCTGTGTCATCCCAGACATTTTCTAATATGCAAATATCACTGGTTACTGAAAACTAAAAGCAAGTTAAGTATAGAACTAAAGCCATCTGGTAGTTCAGACAGAAAAGTTAGATAATTAGCTGTTCTTGTCAAGGGACTGTGATTAAAATAGGCCATCTTCATAATAGTGACTAGTTTGCAAAGGACTTCCTGGAAGCCACCTGGGATAATGATAATGAAAAGAACAAAATTAAAAAGGAGGGGGAGGTGGTGCCATTATAGCTCATGATGGCTTTTGTAAGTGAATTAAGCCAGCCTTTAATTTGAATTCTGTTTGTTACTTTGTTACTGTTACTTTGTTACTTTGTTACTGTTTGGTACTTTGTAAAGAAACAAAGATTGCTTTTTCTGACTGTTTGGCAATGTGATGCCACTAGGTCAGCAAGGTTACTGCTGGGGATCCTTCATATTTCTGTGTAAAACTCTGGTTTCATTGCTCACATCCTTATTAACTTGTGAGTGCTGTTGGCACTGCTCACCTTCAAAGGCCACTCTGACCTGGTGGCTCCTGCTCAGAGAATTTCTTCCTTTTGGGCATTTGGCACTATTAAGAAACTTTAGAAGAGTAAAACCATCAGAACAGCATTACTGCATCATTCTTTATCAGGTGGTGATTGTAATATGCATAACAATGTTGATGTAATAGGAATTTATATTGATAGATATCTTCTCAGGGAAAAGCTGTCTAGCAAGTAGTACTTAAAAGGAACCTAATTGTAGAGTGGGAGGAAGGATCTCTCTAACTTTGACAGCTCCAGCACTACTGTGG
>NW_008691612.1:38669-56608 GCF_000695815.1 Acanthisitta chloris | reverse complement strand
CCTGCTGAAATCTTGTCCTCCTCATGCAAGAAGATAGCAGGGAAACCTCCAGTGGCTGTACAGCACTTGCTCTTTCCTACATGTGGATTCCTTAGTGGATGTCCTATGCCAATGTGATAGGTTTAATCAGCGAAGTCTGACCTGAATCAACTTCCAAGTTGTGTCTCTTTAAGAACACACTGTTAAGTGCAGCTATGCTAAATGGACTCATAGGATAAAATAAACATGTAGTGAAAATGATCCATGATTAATATGATTTAATTAAATATATTTTCACTTCACATGGATGAAAATCCTAGATCTAAATGGGATTAATTGAAATTTATTTGACTTTTTTTTTAATTGACAGTTGATACTTATTTAACAAATCTAGTAAAGATCTATTCATGCTGTTTCAGATAGAGGCTTCTATGTGTCCCAGTGTGGCTGTAATATTTTCTCATAGGGAATGTGCTGAAAATCTCTTTTGAAAATGTAAGGAACTTGAATACTTCAATTAAAATCTGGGCAAGAATTAAAAGTACTTTAGCTTTTCTGTGGTTAGGTTCTCCTTGGAAACAAAAATCTGCTTCTAAATTATTTTCATTAAATGGCACCTTTATGTCTCTTTATTCCTTGATTATGAAAGCAATGATTTGAAAAATTCAAGATATTGAGGTCTCAAAAGTGTCAGGGATGCTCAGCTTTCAGAAAACAAACAGTTCAGTGCAACATGCTCAAAATAAATTGATGTGAATATTTGTGGGTATACAAATATTTCTGATCAGTTTAATGGGTCAAACTTTCATATTAGAAAGATGCTAACTGTATGCAGGCATGATCAAGTTAATATGTCTCAATGTGTTCATTATAAAATGGCAGTGATGCATCTTGTGGATGCTTATCTCACACTTGTTATGAGGCATTGAATCTGAACACTGCCGTATGAATTTTCCTTTCTTTTTATACTGAAAAAACCAAACTATTAAACTATTAAAAATTGCTTTTGAAGTATTCTCTTGAAAACCATCAAAAGTGGAAGATCCAGATTTTAGCTTCCAGGTGCCAGGTGGTCAGTTATGCTTTAAGTTCTGTCTGCTCATGAGCTGTTTCAATATCCATACTTGGTGATGTGATGACCACAGTTCTGCTTTGTAATATTCTTTTGTTTGTGGTAAGAGTTTCCATTATACCCAGTCAAACAGTCTAACTTTGCAGCATTCTTCACATTTTTATTGTTATTTACTTATGTGTGAGAAGAACTGAGAAATTGGAAACCAAGGTGAAGCAAGAACAGGCTTTTCACTTGGTACTGTTGTAACTGACTTCAGATAAGTCTTGCAGATGGGTAAGTTGCTGTCAAAGGTATGAGATAATAGAAAACCTGGGTGACTGGGGTTGAACACTATAAAGTCTAAATGATTTCTTGGTGGCAGTTAATTGAAGTTGAATTTAATCTGGTTTTAAAATGCGGATTTTTGTTTCTTTTTAAGACCTAACGCATGTTATGTGGTCTGACAAATCTTTCCAATAACCACCCCCTAAAATGTATTTCTCTAATGTGACAGAATTTTTTTCACATCTGCTCTTTGGTGACATGTCTGATTATATATTTTGGTTTTGTCTTGTTCTATGTACGACTTGGTGAAATTCAGATTTTCCTATAGATAAGCCTTTGGCTTTTCTGTTGCTTCTCCCTTGCAAAGAAATTAATTCCTTCAAGTCAGCGAGTCTGTAGCTCCAGCTGTGACTGTAGATGAATGCTCTTGCAGGGTCATGTACTGTAGCTCTGAACCTAAATAAAAGGATTAACAAGAGTTCACTTGGAGGAAAAACACTTAATTTCACTATAATAACTATGAGAATCCATAGGGAAAACCAATAAAGCTTTACTATTAAAATTGTTAACAAATGATTATTCCACCCTGACCCCCTCTTCCCGCTGTTACTGTACTTTTGGAACAGTAGCAGATGATGGGATTGACCTAGTTCATGCTAGTAGTTTAGTCTCTGGCCTACAAATGATCTTTTTCTTGTAAAATAATTCCTAGTCTAGTTTTTTAGTAGGCAGTGATGGTATTTATGAAGGAAACAATGTTTTCTGATGTGTTTCACACAATATTCTGCCCAAAACCTGTGATCGACGTGAAGGAAGGAGGGCCATGATGTAGACAGTGATGCTGGGCCTGAGCCTGGCAGACAGCAGAGCCCAGGTCATGCACCTCATTGTTCCAGAAGAGCATGACTGTTTTCCACAGCTAGCACAAATGGCTTTTAATGATTCCTGACAGAAATGGAGGATTTCCAGGGTGAGTCTCTTCAGCTGCATATATAGACCTCATTGTCTCATCTCCAAGCTGCACCTCTGCTCAGGAGTGGGGGAGAGTAGAGGATCTACTGGCAGGGGCCTTCCTCACTCAGTAGTATCTGTTGTCTGTTGATGACTGCAGTGTGATTTCTTTCCACTTGACCAAGTGGTGTAAAGGGCCAAGCCACTGCTTAGGGCAATAGTCTGATCCTTAGGGGCTCTCCTGTCTCTAATGGAGATGTGAGGAGAAGATGGAAGGATTTTGATCATGGTTATCTTGACTCTTTCCTCAGCATTTTATGACTGCTAGCCTCAGGCAGCACTATTGTCTGAGTAGACAAAGCAATACTTGTATCCATTTCCTTGGGAAGGAAATCAAGTAATTAAAATTGACTAATGCAACTGCCATGCTTGGTTTAAGAAATCAAACAGACAGAAGTTGTCTAATTTTAAAGGTTAAAGCTTGATATTAGCTTTGTCTTCTGCTTCATTTGGGCTTTGGAGGCAGTGAGTGAGGCCTGGTTGGTAGGTTGGTGACCCTCATAAACCTTTGTCTAGAAAATGCTACAGTGCCCATCTGGGTTGCCTGCCAAGAGTTCCTGATGTTGAAGCCAAGGCATGTAGGCTGATAATGAACAGATCTCCCTGATAATGGTCCAAGGTTCTGCTTAAGCACACACTTAGCCTGAAGAACTGGAAGGTATTTTGGGTTCTGTCATGTGCTTTTGTGTTCCTTATTTTTGCTTCAAAGATTTTGCCCCTTTGAGACCTGTTTATGTGCCTAGTGTGTGTTTGCAAAGAAATCTAACTTGTAAATGTATTCCTCAGTCTTTCTTTCATCTGGAGTAGACAATTGCCTATCCATGAGAAGTAACTGTATTAAAGCAGCAGAAACCCAGAATGTTCTTCTGTGTGTAACAGGTTGCTGGAAATTGAGTGGGACCTATGTAGAGATTGCATCTTGTACCGTAGATCTGGTTAAGATAACTTCATAACTTTTATAACGGAGAAAATGTGTGATATATATGTAATTCACAATAAAATATGGTGTCCTTCATAAAAACAGACCCACTGGCATGCTTTTATGAAGAAGGACTTTTGCTGTGCCCTTGAAAGCATGTTTTATCCATGAAGTTTATGGTGCTATGCTTGCAGACATGGGAGTTAATTGCAGTACATGAAATCCGAAAGGTTAATTCGCTATCTAGCTGACTGCATCATTACTCTTTTAATCAAGCAGATGCACGTAGCACTAGCAGTGCATTTTTTTCCAATTTGGTATTTGGTGTAGAAAAAAACACTTTGCAGACTTTATACTATATAACTGATGTAAGTTGCAGAGCTTTTTAATGTACTTGTGTTGTGGCTCTAAAATCAAAATGCAGCTCTAAAAAAATGCTGTGTCCAGAATTTCAAAGTATTCATTCTAACTGGACACTTAAGACAGATCTTTCCAACTGAAAATAAAGGAAAAATGTTAAGGCAAGGCACATATTTCATATTTAGCATAAGTCATTCTTTCTGTAAAATATAACCATAATTTGGAAATGCTATTTCTTTTCCTGTGAGAACTGAGAGCCTTTACTAGATACAGTGTGAATTAGTATCAACAAGTGAATATATAGATACAGCATAGTTGCCAAATCATTAAACTAGCCATGACTGACTGTTTCTCTTTCGATTCTTCTATTTTTACATGTAGCGTTGATTTTCCATCTATAATTGTTAGCAATTGTGTTTCTTGGGTTCTGGTTCTGCCTCAGCTGAACCTTTGTACCACAGCTTTGAATGCATGGAGAAAGTCTAAATAAAAAACATAGATTACAAAGCATCATTAGAACAACATATCCTTGCAAATGCAGTGTCAGACTGAATTCTGAAGTATTTTTGTTCTATTTGCTATGGATTTGGTCAGTTTGTATGGTGTAACATATTTCTTTCTAAACACTAAAGAGTTCGCCAGATCTCTTTGTTATGTGGTTGCTGAAGCATTATCCAGGGGCAGTAGTAATGATGGATAGATGAACACACCAGGAAAGAAATCAGATGTTTGCCATTTGGTATGAGTGTTCATTACCTTTTCTCACACTGTTTTGTTTCAGCTTCAAGAGTAGCAGTCTTTAATGTTACAGCACCAAAATTCACTGTATATAAAATATCAATCTCTTGTCTTCCTGAATGTTTACATATGCCTCCCTGTAAATCAGTGTCAGCAGGTTTTTTGTTTTTCTCCTAGATTTGGTACCTGATAACAGATGATACTGCTGCTATTACAGTCTGTACCTTAGCTACTGTATAAGAGCATGTCCTTTAGAATTTTATTTCACACTAGCAATTACTAGTGTAGGTCTGAATATAAGGATAATTTCAGCATTTCTTAAGTGGTCACTTAACTTGTTCTTTAAGGCTGTGCCATTTCAGGATAGGGTTGTCAAGTTGTTGATACCCTTGGAAGTTAACCTAAGCTTGTTAAATCCTGCATAAAGGCAAGCAAAAGTTGGTCTCGATTCAACACTTGCTCTGTCACATGGTTCCTGGGAAAACATGGACAAATTCTTTAGTTTCCATATCAGTAGGAAGTAAGTGCCTACATACTGATGTGCTTGCATTTCTGGTAGAGAAGATAGTGTGCCTAGAGTACATTTTTTGCACAACTCTGATATGTACAGGGCTATCTTGAGCTTTCTGTGCACATGAGGATCACCTTGTGCTGGTAATGTAGATCTGCCAGGCACCCACTGCCCTGAAATGAAGGTGGTTACTACCAAATGCACATTTCATCTGAAGTGAAAGACTTGGTCGTCTATTTAAGTGGTGTCTTAGTACATACATGGGCTTTAGTATCTCTGGTCTTTCAATTGTCCTCTTCTTCTGTTCTAAGAGTATTGTGAAGATAAATACGGTGAAGAATGCATTGTGTTAACATTGGAGCTAGATGTGTTCCTAATATAGGTACGCTGTTAAAGATGTGTTCTATGGCAAGGACACAAAATATACAAATGAATGACAGTGGAGTTTATTCTGCAACTTGCAGGGTGTAAGAACATAAACACATTAAAACGTCAGTATCTGTCAGATCAAGGACTAGGTTAAGCCTAGAGCTTTAGGGAAGGCATAGTAACCTCCCATCCCAGGGAGTGATTAATAGCTGATGCCAAGAGAGGAGAATGGGGCATGTGGTTGCTTCCCAGATCAGCCTCTCATGGTCCACAAATGAAGGACATCTGAGTCCTTCTCAGTGGCTTCTGTGTTGAGTAGTCTTGGTTATGCTTTCCTTGTTCTGTGAATTTGTAAGGTTATGCTTTGAACCCAGATGAATTTTTAGACTCTGCAGCTTCACACTCTTCAGGATTCTCCAGCTGAATGCCATGAGGGAGGCAGCAAGCAGTCCCTGAAGTTAGTTTTGAACCTCCTACTTAGTAATTTCATTTAACCTGTGGACTAGGCTGACATACCAGGAGAGTCAGGAGTTGAACTGAGCCCTTTCAGTTCTGGTGAGGTGGTGAGAAATGATGATGGGTGCAGAGCTCTAAATAACGATCTAAAGAAGGCTTAAAAACCAGCTAGACTAAAATCTTCCTGAAGTGAAATAAAACTGCAGGACGTGTGGCTCTCTCACTGCTGGTGCCTTCCCAGTGTATAGGTTTGAGGCAGTTGCTCAGACTTGTTGTGCTTTTCTCTTTTAGCTCATTTCCCATGATTTCAATGGTAATTTGGGGGGTTTGTGGCCTTTACATTCTGTACCTTCTTGAGTTACAGAAAGCAACAGAGAAGATGCTCTGTCATCTAAGCTGTAAGGCAATCATCTTGGCTACTTTATTTTCCTGATGGAATTTAAGATTGTGTGGAAGAAACCGTCGTAAATTTAAAATATCCTGAGGACACACACTCAATGGGTTGAACCTCCCATCAACACATTGAAATATAGTACCATTAATCAGAACTAACCTATATTTTTTCTTGCTGTTTTTCTTTTACACATTTAAAACCATTTTGCACATGGGTTTGAGTTCACAGAAACTTTAGGTAGGTTAAAAAGAAAACAGGAATTGGCCAATGGTGCCTTTGCAGCAATATCATTGTGCTGAGGTCCTGACTGTACATGTTCCAGCTGATGTGTCAAGGCTGTGGAAGGAAATGTAAATATTGCATACATCTACACGACTTGATTAGATGGACTCAGAAATACACTATCCGATATATAAGATATTTACTTTTCTGGTAGGATTGCTGAATTGGAAAAGGCTATGGCTTTGCTGAAGGTGAGCCTCTCTGAAATGGTAAAATTTGGTACTCTGAATGTGCAAGCTACAAAATATAGAGTACTACACTTTTAAGACCAAAGGCTTTTAAAATTCTGTAGAAGCAAGCAGAAACAAAACCAGCTCTTAGCTAAAATCTTAGAGCCAGCTAAAGGAGAATAATTTAATTATACTGATTCTCCTTTCTGGCAAAGAATATTTGGGAGACGTAATTTATGCAGCTGGGTAGAAGCTGGGTTTATTTTTGCTCTTAATTTTTGTTTTTGTTCAAAACAGTGGAGATCCTGGACTTAATAGCTGTTTCTGATTACAGAAACAACTGAATGTTGTACACTTATTTCCATCCCATCTGACCTCATTTTCCCTTCTGCATCTATATTTGGGGCTGAATCCTTACAAGATACAAGGCAAGTTGGATGTACCATATCATTTAGGGTTATTTCAGTTGAACATGACTCCACTGTGTGCTTTCTGATGACTCATGGTAAAGCATGTAAAAGACTGCCAAGCCAGCTTTCTCACTTAGAGAAAACTGATGGGTACCTTGTTCCTCAAGTCCCCAGAAAATGGGCAAAGGTTTTCCCTGAAACCCTTCTGGGAGGCTGATGGAGACTGAACATGCTTGTGGTACCAAATGACCCGCTATTTAATGGAGAACCAAGAGAAGGAACTTCAAATAAAAATGCTTTGCAATACTAGAACTGTGGGTGAAATGTTTGCTCACTGTTTTAAGCCTTCCAGAAGGGTGTGTGGTGGGGAGAAAGGCAAATCTGCTGCTTTGCTTGCCTGTGCAGGAAGGAGTGGCCGAGAAAAATGTGTTGAGAGAGTTTGGAAACAGAGAAAGTGAGTTGGACAATTTGATTAGAGTAAAGAGAATAAGGTTTATCCACAGATCATCTGGATGTATGTGAATATGTGGAGGTGGATCGTTTCTTGCCAGAGACTTGTATAAAATTGAAAAAACAGAGCAGGGATTTTTTTCTGTAGCAGGATATAACTAGATTGTAAACTTTGGCAGGACTCTTAATGTCTGAATGCTTCTTGAAACTCTGACAATGTTTTTGTAAAACTGATTCTGGAACAGGAATAAATGTGAGAGTTTTCTGTGTTCTCCCTCCTGTTAATTAGATGAAAAAGTAAGTTTCATATTTGTCCAGAAAGAGGTCAAAACAAACAAGAAATTGAGAGTGGAGGAGCCAAACAAGGATAAGTTATGAGCCAATTTCTTAAACTGGCAATGACAGACCAAGAGTTCGGAAAAACTATGCTTGCAAGCTTCCTTTATTATTATAACCTCTTGAACAGAATAATCCGGTCCAAACAGCTATAAACGTTTTCCAATAGAGAAGTTTATGACCTAGTTTCTGACTGAAACACAGTATCACTGTGTGTGGAAAGAACTTAAATGAAGATGCTGGTGGCAGTGCCTCTAGTGCATTGTATTAGAAACTTGGTCTATTTAGGCATTACTGCCCTTTGCAAATACTTGTTAACTGGAGTCAAGTGGACTGAATTTGAAACACTGGGGATTTTTTTTGCAGGAGGTGTAGACATTTAAATGCCTGAGTTGGCATGCCGAATTTTCATAGGATGTCTGAATTTTTTAACACAGCACTGTTTGGAAAAATGATCATTCTAGGATTATTTCAACAGGAATTCAGCAATTATAGAATACCTTCCTAGATCCTGTATGAAGACCAGTAAAAGGGGGGGGAAAAACATTGCATTTACTCTGTTCACAATTATAAATCTGTTCTGGAGAGAGGGATAATTTTGATTAGGCTTCATTTGATTCGTAGCCCTCCTGTGAGAAGCAGGGCAAGGAGTTGAGGACAATGTGCTCAGAGGAGATGGGAACAAAAAATGTTGAACTTGTGACTTGAGCATCCAATTCTATTGAATTGGAGAAATACAGCCTTGCAGCAGATGTTGGTTGGAACAGGTCACATTTTGATTAACTGCCCTAGGGAGAGGATGGCAGAAATGGCCTTCTGTGTTGGGGAGGAAGCAACACAGAAGTAAACTAGATGAGCTGTTGTAAGTTGGAGATTTTGGGTTGTATCCATTTTATTGCTTTTCCTGTGACTCACTGATGTCACTGAAAGGAAGGAAGCTGTTCTGATCTCCATCAGCTGCAGCTGTGACCAACACCAACCATCCCTTCTGCATTTTCAAGGAGGTTGGGAGATCATTCTTGTCAAGAAGAGTTTCTGAATGCTGTTGGAATACATTAAATAATACTTGGTTAACATAGAAAGAGCTATACTTGAAATTCTTGCAGCATTTCAATTATATTTCCTTTATTATTTCAGTTGCTTATAACTTCCTGAAATGCTCATGTCTCAAGTTGAAATTTTCCAGACTTGATCTTGGCCTGGCAGTGACCTTTCTTCCCTTTTCTTCTTTGTTTTTCTTGTCTCTGTGATATTAAGTGAACATGGCTTGGGCGTTTCATTTATAATGAGAAGAAAGTAGTAGAAAAATACATTGCAGCTATTACTTTAAAACTGTGAGACTGAATAGCTCAAGTGGTGCAGCTGTTAAAGAAATGGTGGTGAAAATCATCAAAAGTATTTCTTGAATCTTTGAGAGGGGTACTCAGAGAGTTATCAACTTTAAGTCTTAAACTTTCTCTCCATCATGCACATAGAATCATAGAATCATCAAGGTTGGAGTGACCTAAGATCATTGAGTCCAACCATTAACCTGCCACTCTAAACCATATGCTGCAGTGTCAGATTTAGAAGCCTTTTAAACACTTCCAGGAATGGTGACTCCGCCACGTCCCTAGGCAATCTATTCCAGTGCCTGACCACTCTAACAGTGAAAAAATGTTTCCTAACACCTAATCTGAATCTCCCCTGTCTCAGTTTATGACTGTTCACTCTAGTCCTCTCCCTGCGGCCATGGCAGAAGAGAACATCCCACACCTCTCTACAACCCCCTGTCAGGTAGTTGCAGAGAGCCATGAGGTCACCCCTGAGCTGCCTCTTCTCAAGGCTAAACAAATCCAATTCCCTCAGCTGTTCCTCATACGACATTTTCTAGACATTACACTCCTTCATAATTATCATGAGAAATTATTTTGTGTGATTGGCAATCAGCTGAATAAAGCACTAGTCCTTGGTGAGAGCAGATCTGTTTTTCACTGTTTTCCATGACCCTGGCAAGACAGGACTTGAAATTCAGGCAAGTGTTGTGCTGGGATGTGCCAAGGGGAGCCCTCTGGGACACTCCTGCTGTCCCACAGTTCAGGTTTAAAATGTTGACGTTTTCTGAAACTCTTTTACCAAGCAAATGATTTAACACAAATTTTAAATAAACTTTATGGCCAGCTCTATTCAATCTGTAGGCTACAGTAGTTTAAACCTTAGAGGACGGGATTGAAACCTGTGATGGAAATGGTAGAAATAAATCGACAAGTCTTTTCCTTTAAATTAATCCTGATATAATGTGTATTTATTAATTTATGTATAAACTACTGATCATGGTGGAGATGCTGCTAAACAGCAAATTATGAGGTTTGACTTCTTGATTCATAATATCTGTTTCAAGATAAAAAAAGTCATATGCTTGCCTGATGGCTTGCACACTGACTTGTTTTGCCTTAAAGACTGTGGGTTTTGCCAGGGACAATCAGTGTGTTTCTCTAAAAAGTTATAAGAAACTTTTAGTTTCTAGAATTGGTTTCCTTTGGTGTCTTCTATTCCATGGGAAATATCAGTTCATGTGCATTCACATATCTCCTTTGTTTCTATTGTGAAATGGTTGTGTCTTCCCAGTGATACAGACAAGTGTGTGACTGAAAGCTGCAGGGCAGCAGCAGAGAGAGGGGGTGAGAACAGAACTGCCAGCAGATCTGGCAAAGGTTCCCACTGTGCTCTCCTGCCTTCTAACATATGTGAATTCCCTAACCTTGAACCTCCTGTATAATATCACAACTATGATTTTGTAGAGGACTGTAGAAATTTCCTTTGTTGCCTGGCAGAAACTTATATTGATCACCTGCAAGATTGTCCTTTGCAGGAAGCTTGGGAATGCTGTCCAGGCACTGCTTCAGCAGAACTGCCAGCTCCTAGGTAAAACTAAGGTGCCTATTGCATAAGACCAAGCTTTCATGATGCTGAAGGATACTTGTTTCTTGCTGGAGAGTAGTACAATATGTATGGTTTTCATAAGATTTAAGGATCTCAGGATTTATGATTTGGTCAATAAATACAGAAGTCCCATCACAACCACTTTCACCTTTAAAAATTAATAAAAATGTATCTGCTGCACCACAGAGTGAAACAGCTTTCTTAAAGTTGCATTGATCTGTCATAAAAAGCAGAGTATAATACCAGAACTTTCAAGAAAACTGCTCTGTGTCACCAGTTTATGTCTTCAGAATACAATTCCTATTGTTTTCTTTAAATCAGTCACCAAATTTTGGCCCAACTTCCTGTGCTTTTGATGAGCGTCTTGTCAAGAGTGTCATCTTTCTGACCTGCCCCTGAGTGAGTCACAAACTTCATAAGTGTGTAAAGGACATCTGTCTGAAAAATTTGGGGGCTTGATTTCCAGGAAAAACCTTGGATGCTTTCAGGCCTCCTGATACATGACAAATTAGTAAAGTGGAATTACTTGGAAGAGGTACAGTAGTAAACTTCAGATCCAACAATTAAAATACAGCCTTGTCCTTAAAGCTGGCCTTGCTGGTCCTAATGAAGATGAACAATGCATGCTTTGGTATTGGCAGTAGGTAGTGAGAAGCACTGCAAATGTTGTGCTTGGTGTTGGTTCTTTAGCCAGCTGCAGGATATTTAGGGTGAATTTCTAATAGGAGCATGGAACTAATTTTATCATGTTGACTTTCTGTTCAGTGTTTTTTGCATAGGTTTTCCCCTTGTGGTCTACACTTTAATTATAGGCATAAGTATTCTGCCAGTCAGAATGGGCTCTGGTGTTCAAAACATTAGTAACAAAAGTCTTTCTGTCCTGAAGTATTTAAAAACTAACCTTTAACCTCTTGAATCAAGTTAAATGGGGAGTGATAGCCTTAACTCACTTTTTTATTTCTTTCAGCTAATTTGTTATTAAATAGTCTATGGTGATGAGTACTCTGGAAAAATTCAGTTTAACTCCTGAAAGGACAATCTGCTAATCGTCCTTGCCTTGTCACTTCCCCAGCCCCCATGTGCCTCCTCTTATATACAAGCTCTATATGTTAGTGACAGATACACCAGACACATAACCCCATGTAGGCAGAAAAAACTCCCTGAGAGAACTGAAGCGACTCCCACACAGTAAATTCATGACTTGCTGAGCCCTGTTGCTGTTTGAAGGAGGAATCAGAAGAGGGCTTTTTTTCTGGTGCCTGGATAATTGTGTGAATGCGCCCTGTGTGCCTGACCTCCCTCCCCCACCTTCCCAGGGCCCTCGAAAGTAACCATAATCCTCACAGCTCCTGTTTCCTCTGCCAGAAAAACACATCGGCTCTTAGCTTGGAAAGCATCCTGCTTTGCAGATGTGCTGGGTCCCAGGGAGGATGGCTCTCTCCTGGGCTGTGAGCTCCTCAGGTCATCTGCATGAGTGTCTCTTCTCAGCCCTGTTGGAAATGATTAATTCTGGTTATGTTGCTGCTCTGTATGCAGTCGGGGCGGTCTCTTTTCTTATTTCAGGGATCAGTGTAGGAAGACTGTGTTGCAGATTGTATATCATTGGTTTTGGACGCTGGGTACATACAGTGACTCATAGGTTTAGTTTATATGTCAACTGAAAATTCAACTTGAAAGTTCAAACTTGTTTCAGGATGCTTAAAATTCAAACAGTTCTTTAAAATAAGTTTTTCTGAGACTCACAATCATCATGTAGACCCTCTTGCCAGGGAGGGGTTAAGCTGAGGTGGATTTACTTGTATTTTGCAAGCAGTCAAAGAGGATAGTGGCTTACTGCTCCAGGGCAGATGACTGAAGCTCTGTTGAAGGAGGGAGACACAGGGATGCACCCTTATGCATCAATGCCTGTAGTGGGCTGATTGGAAAAACTGAGCCTCCATTGTGTCCCAGCACTGATAAGTGTTGCATTTGGCTGAAAGAAGTGAATTAGGAAACGTTCAGAGTGTCTGTAAAAAGTAAAAATCTGTGACTGTAAACTGGGAAAGGCAGCACAGGGCTGTCCAGTCAGGAAATCTTCAGGCATAGAATTGCCAGCAAGGTGACAGATGTGAGGAAACCGGCAGTCTGGAAACCAAGAGGTAGGAATTTTGCTATGATTCATACCAGCACCCATATTAGCTGGCCTTGCTTTACTTTCTGAGGACAGAAGTATCAGCTTGAGAGTTTTCCATGTGCAATTGAATCACACTGGTTGGACCACCCTTGGGCAGGCAGACTACAGTCAGTTGAATCTATGTTGGTGGCAGTGCAGTGCCTCTGCCATCCGTAGGTTCAGATATGCTGGAAATCAGGCCTGTTTCAAGCTGTCCCTTTGATGGTCATACCCTTTGTCTGATCCCAAACATTAAGAGATTAGGTTCTTGGAAATATCAGCAATTGTCGGCCCTCCTTGCTGGAGCAAACCACTTAGCCCACAGATGCGGGAAGGCTTGAACAGGTTTTCTGTGTGAAAGAAATGTTGAGTTCCCAAGATGTATAATTTATACAGAGGAATAGTTTTTCACCTGCAGAGTGTTGATGAATGCTGTTTTTTGTACTGTGGTCAAGGGCATACACTGATAAGCTGGTGGAAAAAGGAATGCAGTGAAGGTAGGTGTTTCTTGTACAGAACAAACACAACAAAAATAGGAATATGCATCAGAGATGGAGACTGCTGACGTCTCAGAGCTTTCCAAATGCACACTGTTTTAAAGCTTTGTTCTTATTTTCTTTGGGCACTGTGTTGCAGGTTTTGAGCACTGTATTTTTCAAAACAGAGCCTTTGTCATAAAGAAAATTTGCATACTTACTACCCCAAGATCTGTTAAAAATCCACAAATGGCAAGCAAAGTGGAGAGTTTTTGATTCATATGCTGCACTCTTGAGGAAGAGTCTGAAAATAAGCAAAAGTTAGGTTTTGATGCTTTGGCAATCTAGGGTTTGGTCGAAGCGTTGAAAAAGAAGTACAAAACGTAGCATGCATGCTCTTGTTTGTCCAGAGAGGACCATGTCCAGCTCGATTACTTTGTAGTGGCAAACACTGAATTTCAGTACAGATAAACACTGTAGAGTTTTGCCACCATAAAGAAAAAAAAGCCATGCTCTGGGTCCTGTATCTGAAACCAGTTCCAGGATTTGGGGGCACAGGTCCTTCCTGCAGTGCTGGTCTCCTGGCATGGGGCTGGGTACTCCCTTGGTTTTATGCTCCAAGCTGTTATCTAGACCTAGATGTGTCTGAATCTCTGCAGCAAAGCTGTAGAGATTTTCGTGGTAAAGCTTAGCATGGGTCAAACATGTGTCTGACTTGTTTATTTGGGAAATGTCTGGTAAGTTCAGACTTGCTTTGGGTAGTTTTCGCATTCTGGTTAACTCTGATTGCCCTGTTTCGTCCTTACTGAGAAATCATCTCAAAATGGTGTAAAATACTGTCTTTTTTAGTAGGCATTGTCCATAAGGAACACTGTAATATGGTTTGGGTTAGAAGAGACCTGTAAAGATCATCTAGTCCAACTTCTGTGCTGTGGGCAGTGTCATCTTTTACTAGATCAGGTTGCACCAAGCCCTGTCCAGCTTGAATTTGAACACTGATAGCAAAAATCCTAGACTGTATTAGGTCATTCATGTATTCTCTGCATTAAGAGAAAAACTTACATTATCACATGTAGTTCTTTTGAATTTTACTGAAATGAAGAGAATATTTATAATGTAAACATTGATAGAATGGGCATGAACATTTTACATACACAGGTTGTTTTATTTTCACTACTTAACATGCATAGGCATAGTTTCCTCTTAGAAAGAAAGGGTTTTGGCCAAGTTCTACTTTTTCAAATCCACAGAGGTATAACAAATAGTTCTGATGTTTTTTCTGCTTTTCCTTGTACAACAGAGAGGAGACTCTAACCAATAGCTATGTAAAAAGCATACGTTTTATTCTTATTAAAAAAAATCTCAAACTTTCCGAAATTGCTATTATAAGTCCACTTCAATATTTTCTTTAATCTGTAAATCCTTCCACATAATTTGCTTTAAGCTTTAAGACAGCTGCGATTGCCTTCTCCTGCTTGCAGCTGTTCCCATTTTCTTTAAATTTAGACTCATTGAAGCAGTTGGTCTAGACATTCTTGGTTTAATACAAGGGAAACTTGCTCTCTAATCTGTCAGTGTTAACCATAGACATTGTGTAAGTACACACATACCTACACTATGTGATACACATGTTTAGAAGTGACTTCATCATGTGGCTTTGTACTATAAAGCCAAGGAGGAGAACAAGGCTGTTTTTGCAGGAAGGTCTCACCAAACACAATTATGTAAAACTCCAATTCCACTAACAGCTTGTAGCTGGCTGCCTGGGGAGTTAACTCAGCAATTAAGCCAAGCAAAGCAAGGACTGGATTGCAGCAGTTTACATTTTTTTGCACTTGAAAATTCCCCCTGTTTAACTTTACAAGTGGACTGGAAACTTTAAACTTGTGCTGGAAGGGGTGATCTCCAAGCCCTGTTGTCTGACATGGATTCTTGAACTTCAGGAATAGGTTATATTAAGTCCCTGAAATTCAACCTCTGCATTAGGATGGGGATGCTGGTAAAGGGCCATGCTGTACAAACTGGGTTCTTGGCTGGAATGCATTTTGTGCATTTGCACAGGAGGAATCTAACCCCAAACAAATCAGTCTTCTTGAGAAGAAAATGTTTATTGAAGCTGTCTTTAATATAGGTGCCATAGCAGGAAAGTGCAGTGGTATTTAAGCATAACATTGTGCACAATGCTGTGTAGCTTCTCTTACATCTGTAAGGTTGTTCTGGATGTGCTGTGTGTTGCTGCAGCCAAGGTCAGATGTGGGTCATGGTGGGGGTGTGTGTGTGTGTACACAGACTGTCTATAGCAGCATATAGCAGAAGCATCTGTGAGCTGTGAGCTTTGCCATTATCACATAATGATTTGAAATACCACTAGGCTTAGAAAACCCCACACACTTTCTCATAGCATTGGCTGTTCAAGTGTGTAATGGATATTCCTAACTGCAACAGGAAAGCATATACAGTAATTAAAACACAGAGCAGAAAAATTAGTCAAATTTGGCACAAATGCCTGAGAAAGTGTCTGCTTTTGCTGTAGATATAAATGAAGCACTAGCCAAAATTACTTTCAAAGGCTTTAATTACATCTGTTTTAATTTAGCATGTAAAATGCAGGATATTATTTTTTAATAAAAATTTAATTCATGGTTAATCTGCAGATTGCAATATCCTTCCAGGAGAAATGATGTACTTGGAGTGGAATAACTGAAAACTTCCCTTTCAAGCTGTTTGGTTAGTCTGTTGCAGGGTGTGCTGTCCAGAACCACGTGTTCTCCATATATTTGCAGCTGCTGCTGGTAGATCATTTAACAAAGAAATCCAACACTCTTTTAGTTTTAATGTAAATGCATTACTATACAATAAGCTGTTCATAGTGTAGATATGTATACCAGTTATCAAAATACAATATCTTTTCCATAGTATTTTTTTTATGACTTGCACATAGAAGGCACAGAGAGTAGTACTTTTCAAGCTGTTCTAGGGCTCACGGCTTGTAAATGAGAAAAGTTAAATGCTTGAGATAGTCAGTGTTTTTTCACTGATTATCCTACTCCAAATGAACAAGGGCCCTTGTGTGTGCATGCATAGTTAGTTCTCATATTCTGTACTGTTCAATGGCTGTGGGTGTCAAGTTCCAGTAAAGAGTGAGTTCAAAAATGCTCCTGATGAGAGAGTGCAGGTTCCTGGTGAGGGAGGGACTGGCAGTCATGCAAACCAGGCTGCTCAGAGAAAGGATTTTATGAGAGCTATTTGAAAAATTGGGGCTGCCATGTAAATTAGCAGGTTCAAACTATTTAGATCAAAAGGATTTGGGAAGATTATCTGAATGATTTTCAAACACTACCAGCCACAATATTGGATAAGTTGTGATACAAATATTGAGTTGGGCAAGAGAAGAAGGAAGAAAAGGTCATCTGTTGTCCTCCCACTTAAACAGGCAGAGGAAGGGCAATCAGACATCAAACTCTGTGGGCCTGTTGTCCTCCCACTTAAACAGGCAGAGGCAGGGCAATCAGACATCAAACTCTGCGGGCCCCAGTTTTAGTTAACATGTAAACACATACATCAATGAATAAAGTAATAGATTTAAATATAGAAACTGTTCATATCTGAATAACAGAAGCATAAATGAGAAACTGTATATCTGTGTAACAGAATCATGGGTCTTAAGTAGTTTAGTTACATAAATGTGGAAATTGGGCCAGAAAACTGAAAGCCCTTTTTTTTACAAATTAATGTATTGATAGGAGAAGGAGACTAAAGTTCATGAAGTGTAACTTGATTTTGGATATTTTCTTGTGAAATCTTACCTATAATATCATTTAAATTGAATAGTTTGTGAAAGTTGGCACACTGACTGAAATTGAAAACTGGCAAAAATAATAAGAAAAAAATCCTCTCAAGCCCAGAAACAGATGGCAGGAACAATATACAAGGTTATGGAATGATATCAAGTGGACACTGTAATGCTTTTCCCATCTTATTTTAATATATCTTAATGTAAGGATGTAGCATGCAGATGTGTAGTGACAAACTGACCTCACTTCCACTTCATTGTATTTTCTCCTGCACACAGGGATAATCAGCTCTTCACATCAGCTTATCCTCTTGCTGTGTGCAGGATCTGAGGCTATATGGTTTTAGTAGGGCATTGAGTTCTGTCAGAGGAATGACTGCACCACGGGTTTCAGAACCATCTCTTTGAGGAGGGTTTGGTCTGTTTTGTGTGTGGGCATGTTAGGAGCATCATGTTTTAAATGCTTTCTACAAATCTTTGCTCAATCAATGACATGGTACTGGAGATTTTATTTTAAGAACTCTTCTCTGCAAATAACAGGCTCGGGAAAGCTGATTTTCTCATTCAATTACTTCATATGATTACCAGCTAGATGTTTAAGTACATAAAAAAACCTCCCATAATACCACAATAACTAACTATGCATGCTTCTGGTAAAATCCTGGGCATGTGGCAGTGCTGTCCCTTGATTCATGTTTTATCCCATGATGCATTTGTTAGAGTAGGAACAAAGAGACAAGGATGAATTTATTTGACTTGCACCTTCTCAGTATTTTAGTAGCTGCAGGTAGCATCACTGTGATTGCAGGCAAACTCTGCTGGGTCTTCAAAAACATTAGTCGAAATGTAGTCATGTTATCACTAAATACTGT
>NW_008691612.1:20748-38639 GCF_000695815.1 Acanthisitta chloris | reverse complement strand
TTTTTTTTTTTTTTTTTTTACAGTTGTCTTTGCCTGAATTCAAGTGACAGCAAACTTCTCTTTTGTGTTCCACAAAGCCAAGAGGAGACTGCTCTGCCAAACAGAGAAGATTCAGTGGGTTTGCTGGTGGTTCTGTTCCTTGTTTTCTCAAGACATCTGGTCAAAATGGAGACCACTGATTTATTTTCCAGACTTTGTTTAATTATGAAACTAAGGAAAATATTGGATGTATGTTTCAATTTTTCTATGACATCTTGGGAACTTTCAGCTCACTTTTATTAACTGATGGAGATTTAGAAATCTGGAAGTCTGTCCTGCTCGGGAAGGAACTATTTGGGAAAGAAAGATATTGAGAGTAGAAAAATGTTAGAATGAATCTCTCTGGCTGTCAAAGACATGTTTGATTTAAAAGTAGTTGCTAGGTCTAATAGCAGAGGCCACCTGCCTTTTCTTACTCTAATGCCTGCATCTTTAATTGATTGCCTTAGTCCAGGCCCTGGAAACTCAAAGCCAGGATCCCCAACAAGGCACAGATTAGAGAACAGAATATACCTAGGCAATCATTTTAAACCCAGTTTTCTCCAAAAGCTGACAAAAAAAAACCCCTTGTTGTATTTGAAAGTAACTAGAAAAAAATTGTTGCCTAGAGAAGATTCAAAGAAGTTACGAAATACCATTTAAAAAAACCCCAACAAAACAAAGAAACACTCCTTCCAGATAAACACGCTGCAGTCAGTGTCCTCCCCAAAGAAGGAAGAGAACAGGAGATTTAAAGTAATATGAAACACAGAAAGAAATTGTCTGCTGGTTAGAAGTTTTGACCTTGCCAGAAAATTTGTAAAGTGATTTGTGCTGTTTGCAAATGCCCCAAGGCCTGGCTGCCTGGTATGCAGGGAATACCCCTGCTTAAATGGGAAGGGAGGGTGACTCCTTCCCATTTTTTAGGCCAAAGGATCCTAAACTTTCAGTTGCCAAATGTATCATGTCACTGAGTGATCTACTAAACTTTTTTTCTGTAATAGCATGCACTATTAATTTCCTGCAAGCTTCTCATTTAATAAGCCTTAGTACTTAAAAAACCCTCACAGAATAAAACAAAAATATCATGAGCACTCCCCTTTCTTCTCCCTCCTCCCCCAGTTGCCTTGAAAAGATGATCTGCTGTTGCTGTGTAAGTACAATGAAAAATATGGGATAATCTGTTGCAATATTGAAATATTTACTGTTAAACACAACTCACAGATCCTCAAACTCAAAGGTTTCTTTGCAATGTTGTAATTATCTTTACCTTGCTTTACCTATTATTGCATTATCACCTGCTGTACACACAACACAGCGTCCCCCAAGATTTTTTTAGTAAAAGCAAGTAATTTTACAATGATTATCAGCTGTGTTTGTGTTTATAATTTTGTTCTGTGTATTTATTTAAGAATTGCAATCTCTTGTTATTAGTGTTATGGAAGAATGTGTTAGAATAGCTCCTGAACATCCAAGAACTGCTGAGGCAATCTTGCTTGAATTTTTCATTTCTGAATTATCAGGATATTCTGTTAGTGCAAAAGATGCTGCTGCTACTGGAACTGAGAGTAGCTTGTTGATGTTAATGACCTCTTAGAGTATAGACTATAAACAGAAAAAAAATCTGAAATAGTAATCTTCTGACTGCATCATCCAAGAAATAACCAATATCTAGTTACTATAACTGTTGAGATTTCTCTTTTAGGGCTTCTGTGGCTATGGTGGTATACTGTTATTTTGCCTTAGTGCATTATTTTAGAGATGCTTATCTGCACCTCTGCAGAGGTGGAAGGCTGCTTTTTGTAAGCCAGTACAACTGCTTCATCACCCATTGCTCTTGCTTGAATTCAGTCTTTGAACTTATCTAATTTCCTTTGTGTTTAATACCACCAAACGCCAAGGTGACAGGGGCTATCTTCACTGTCCAGTATCTCTGTTGCTAGAGGAGGTAAAAAGTTGAGGGTTGCAAGATGTGAGGAGGCTTCCTCCCCACAATACGCCATCACCAGAAATACCTCCATGGATTGTTTGTAAGATATGTAGATGTAGATGTGTAGATGTGGCACTTAGGGACACAGTTTAGTGGTGGACTTGGCAGTCCTGGATTAATGGTTGGACTCAATGATCTTAAAGATCTTTTCCAGCCTAAATTTTTGATGCTGAACTTCTGGATAAGAATGTTCCTGAAAGTGCAGGAAGATGTTAATGGTGTGCAGCAATGTTCAGGTGTGGTAGTCTGTAACTGCTCCTTTCCTGCATTTATTTTATTGGATAAATAATTGGTTAAGTTCATGTTTGGCAAAATTCCTGTTGCCTTCTGCATGCTGCTAACATCACAGTAAGCTCTGCCTTTGCTGTGTGCCTCATGTCAGCTCAGGATCAGAGAAGAGCTAAACTCAGATGGCCCACATGATAAATAAACCTCTGATATTGTTGGCCCTTCCCTTCCCCTGGGGATAGTTTCAGCTTGAAAATCCTCCTGTGAAACTTCTCCTTCATCACAGTTGCTCCCAGCTCAGCACAGTAAACACAAACTGGCGTTTTTAAGTTCAGAGCAGTGTTATATTCAGGCTAACCCAGCCTGCTGCTGGGTGGGCAGCTACTGGAGCAATGATGAAGAGTGTCAGGGGAATAACAGTGGCAATCTTCTGCATTGGTACTGCTGGGTTCAGCCATCACTGCGTTCAGCTTCTCCTCACAGGAATACAATATTCTGAAATTTGTTAGTTGTCCCCAAAGAAGAGAACACAAATCTCAGCTGCATTCTCTTTTTAATTTATTTTTAAAAAAATCTTAGACAATATTGATTTAGGAATGAGCAAACAGGTTTGGCTGAAATAAGAAGCAGTCTGTGCTTTTCACATTTTTTGAGCTGTGAGATTTCTGATTTTGGGATTTGTTGTCTTGGAATAGTTAGGAAGATTTGGGAATTGAAATTTTCATTCTCATTCTTTCTGAAATACTTCAACATTTTTCTTTTATTTGTTATTTCTTAATAGAAAGTCTTGAGCTTGATAGTTTGCTCCAGTTTTCTAGTGTAGTCAGAGGAACTTCAGATTGTTCTCCTGGTTTAAACTACTTTTAAAAATTTTGTAAGCTTATAGATTTCCTTATTTGGTTTTAGAATAGGCTATCTTTGGTCAAATAACGAAATTCAGAAATGGATCATAAACACAAAGCATCCTATTGGAACCAGCATTTGATACTTTTGTCTAATTCAGTGCTTTTTATTTACATAGGCAAAGCAATTAACCGGTGAAACTTACATAAGAAGCTTAAACTACTTTCTTTTTAGTTTCCTATAGATGAGAGAATGTATGTTGCAATAATTCGATTGGTTAAATCACTAACCTAAAGTGATATAAAGTGCTGTTAAGTCAAAAAGGTATTGTTGAAGGAATGGGAAGAAGGAAATAGAGGATTTCTCTTTTCCTTGTATCATTCATTAGGTTGACTTTGGTTTTTCTTTCTTGTGTTTTGGGAATTTCTTTCCTTTTTTCTCACTATGTATGAAACCTGTTTAATGGTGGGGTGAAGTATAATTTTAATAAAATTATCATCTCTGTCTGTAAAGTTATATTCTGGCTTTGTTCCATTTACGCTTTCTCATCTGTTGAGTCTGCTGACCACAGACAAATACAGGCGAGACGCAGCCTTTGCTTGCAGTAACTCTGTCAGTGCAGGTCGCTTGCTTATTCCGTATTTATCTGTTCATTTCTCTTAGAGCTCATTAATCTGTCAGCATGACACAATCCTTCCAATGAGATTGTGCCAAATGTTACAGTAGCACACCAGCAGAAACCTGCATGCCATTTTTTTCCCAGTGATTAAATAAGATCATTTTCCTGTCATGTAGTATTTATGCCCAGTACACTCAAAATTCACTAAATTTGTTTTGTTTTTAAAGAGGAAATAGCATAGCCATTCAGTGCTATTGACCAAAAACTTAATTCAGGCTTTATATACTTACGGCCTGACCCTCTACCCTGCAGCCCTTTGCTCTGAAGCAGAAGGGTAATGGTGGTGAGAGCATGGGATAAGCCTGACTGGGAGGGAGAGCTCAGCACAGAGGACTCCAGTGGTATTTAAGACTGAGCTTCAGAGCTGCTCAAGAATTACTGCTGCTTATGACTGTTTGGCCTGGCCGACTGTCAGAGCTATTAACTTCAGAATAACATGTCCTTAAAGAAAATGCAGTGGCTGGGGAGCAGGGGAGGGAAGGGGCTTTTTTCCACGTCTTAAAATAATGCCTCATTATCTTAACTTATGGAAAGAGAAAAGGCTTCTGTTTGAAGTGTGGTGCTTCCACAATTCCAGGTGATGTATAAAAATAGCTGTGAATGTGGAACATCCAGGAGAACCTCAGGATCCAGTTTTGGCTTCTTGAAGCTTTCAAAGCTTCATAATGCTGCAGATGGAGCTTGCTTTGTGCTGGCCTTTGTAGCCATGTCCCTGGCCTGGATTCCTTCAGATCATATTGTTGTTTGGGGCTTTTTTTGCCCCTAATTCCAATATATGTGTTATTCTTTTGTTCATATGCTGCTTATTAAAACTAAACCAAACCAAAAAAACCTTCTTCCCATGCCACATAAAATACTATGCTTACCTGTAAGCATCTGGAGCTTCAGTTTCATACGCTGTAATTTTTGTGAGCATATGTTCAGAAATGTCTCATGCAGAGTATTTTGATTATTTGTGAATCTCCCCATCTTGCTTTGAAAGCACCCTTGCACCATTTGAATGGTCATTTTGGATGGTGATGACATTTATTAACCCAGAATATGAAATACAAGCAATATTTTTTTGCAATTGAGACAGGCAAATCAAAAAAGTCCTTTATTAAATTCAGGGCTTACCCCAAAACAAGCAGCTGTTTGACTTCAACCGAAAGTGCAAAATGTTTTGGCCACCTCTTTCCTGGCATTGACAGAACTTTTGGACCTCTGCCAGAGAAGCAGAGTACAATTGAATGTATGAAGGAGGATACAGTAAAAAAACTCAAACCAACAAACAACCCAGCAAAACAAAAGGAGGCTTTTATGAGTGATTCTTTGCTCTTTATGCTGCCTGCCATCTCCTTTTTATCTAAGCAATGAGATTGTAAGGTTTGTATTAAAAATGCCTTTTATTCCTTTTCTTTTCCAGTTCTGTGGTTTTGTCTGTTTGCTCTGCTGTCTCCCAGGAGTGCTCTTGTTCTCTTGTGCACTTTTTCTGCTCTTTCATTAGTATGGATTTGCTTTTCCACTTCCTGCTTAGAGCTACAATTCCTTCCTCTCTTAAAATCTCTTTTTCTTTTCCCTGTTTCTCCTCACCTGCTATTTCTCACAAGGTGTATATCCATTCTTCTTTCTTTTGATTAGGTCCTTTTCTTCCCTGTACTTTTCCAAAATAGTCAATCTGCTAAAAAAACCAAACCTAAAGCAACACCCAAATGTGAGGCATCCTACTGATCAGGTACTTCAGGTTCTTGACTAAGTGGAAATGACTGTACATATGCAAAGCCTTTGACTTCAAACCTGAGTGAATACAATTACAGAAATCTTTCCAGTCAGACTTCTAAATGCACAACATCTTAAGCCCCCAGGAATAGTTTAACAGCAGAGAATCAATATATTAGGGGAGTGTCACCTGTGCTGCTAACTATAGCTGTTACTGTGTCAGCATTTCCATTATAAATTTTGGCTTTCAAGGGTTTATAACTCTGCCATTAAAATTCACTGCTGACTGAAACTTGGCATACAAGGACTAAGCCTGGAGCAAACTTCCCCCCCTCCCCTTAAAAATAACTTTAAGCCAAAGGAATGCAATGAAAACCATTAGTCTAATGATTAGAAAGGCAGCATAAAAAAATTTAAAAACTACTTAATTTACTTATTTTATGCGTCTGTCTTCAGTGTGGACTTAAGCTATTTTGGAATAGAAGATTGAATGGACTAATAAATAAGAAAACAAAACACCTCTTGATAATGCTTTCATGATATCTCTTGGAATGCATTTCTGTAGGCTATTTATTTCCCAGCTCTATGGGTGCAAAATAAAAATTTTGTCCATTAAACCAACTGAATGTGCATAATCCTATGCCTTAAGAAAAATGAAAGAACATTGTTACAGAAATCAGGAGACTGAAAAAATGATGCTCTTGGGTGCAGGATACTGAATGCTTCAAACCTGCGCCAGTAGGACCAAGTAGGACGGAGTTTTCCTGGGGGGGCTGCAGGCAGGGAGGGCTCTGTCTGCTCTCCCTCAAGAGGTGCTTTCTGCTGATGACCTGCACCAGACAGACTGCCTTGCTCATCTGTCATCGCTGGGGAGATGCCTCATTTCTGGGCAGATGAAGCTGAGACAAGCAGGATCCTGTTTGTAATGAGGTAATTTAGGTCACCCGACAACTACCTGATGTGGGGCAAATTTCTCCTGTGGAATTGCCCGTGGGCAAGTATCTATCTACAGAGCCTGCTGCTAGAGCACTTGATATTAATTGGTGCCTTTTCTTGTCCTTGCAGAGAAGTCTTAATGGGAAGTTAACTCTTTCTTCCTTCTAAAAGTAGATGGCAGGATTCATGCTGCTGCTTGGGAGTTAAACATGGAGCTCTTCTTGGCTTAAGCCTGTGTCTGTGTGGCTTGTGGCTTGACTTGCATACCTCACCAAATCTGATGTCACTTGTGAAGTAAAGAATGCAAACAGAAAAGGTGTTGGGAAGGAAAGAGATTTAGGGGAAAAAAGTATGTAGTGACAAAAGCAAGTGTTTTGACTTGTCAGAGTAATTTGCCTTTAAAAATATACTAAGTAGTGCTCAATCTTGGAAGTTTAGAGGGTGAAATATTTGACACCAAACACGTAGCAGTTGATTGCAATTACAAAATATTGATTTGAATGGGAACAGAGAAGAAAACTGACCAGAAGAATTGCCAGTATTTTCTCTTACAGCATTGAATTCTAATAACATATAATGGCAAATTTATATTTTGAGTTTGTTGAAGGTGACTTTGGCTTATGAGAATGAATCATGTTAGAAGTGATTCTCTCAATGGTTTCTCACTTGACCTTTTTGTAACTTTTTTTTGGGGGGGGGCAGGGTCTTTTAGGATGAAAATTTAGGGCTTACTCTTTCAGAAGCCAGCTGTGTGAATGCCAGTCACAGAAAACCAGCAGGGCCAGCCATCAAGTCACTTATTCTACCACCACCAGGCTGAAGGCAGGACGAATGGGGTGGCTGGTGAGTCACCTGGGTGGCAGGGGAATGACGAGGAGGTTTGATGCATCTGCTCTTGTCAGTCTGAGCCCACAAGGGATGGTCAGAGGCTTCCTTCTGCGTCCAGAGTGTCTGCTCAAACAATGCTGCTGGTTTTTGGGTGCCTTATCTGGCTGCCATGCAGTCAGCCTGCTGAGGAGGCACATGAGGAATGTGTATGTGTGTGTCATTGGTTTCTGGCAAGGCAGTGCCAGAGCACGCGTGTGCTACTGAACTTTTGGAGTGGTGGGGAGGTTTTGGTGGCTGGCGTGCCTCCAGCAGGGCTTGCCAACACTTGTTCAGTAGCTGTCCTTCAGGGAGCAGTTATGAATAAACAGCTGGATAAATTGCTTATTTTTTTTCCTGTCTCTGAATGCTGATACTGTAACACATGCCCTCAGATTGGCCCAGCTAATATTAGAAAATGATTGGGTAAAAGGATGAGAAGATTTATTAATGCTTTTTTGAATGACCTCAGACATATTTCTGTAAGAATGGGAATTGCCTTCCTACTGTTCATATTGTTTTCTGGTTTAGAGTGGGTGTCTATGATATAACTCAGAACTACTTCTCTCATGCAGTCTTGCCCTTTTTTCTCCTCCAACACAGCAAGTGTTTGAAGTTATGATCACTCCCCTCTTGCTGTGTTGGTGTCTTTGGGTGGTGTGTGCATGTGAAAGGGGAAGGAAGCAGTCTTCCACCAGAATCTTATCACATGATTTAAATCAGAGGTGTTTTTAATAAGAGTTTATAGAAGCTGGTTCGAGTCATTATAAATAAAAGAACTGAGATTCTGCTCTGGTAGTAAAACTTGAAATAATAACGACCACAATTTGGTTTTTTTTCCAGTGTCAGAGGAACTGCTCAGCCTTATGGCCAGGCTTCCTGTCTCTTCTGGAGGCTTGTTAAGGAAATGGTAAAATGCACAAAAAGGGTCTTTGTCATTGAAAAAGTTTGTTATTGTGCAGTTGGAGTACAGCTGTTACATATTTCCTTACTTAAATTTGGACCCTTCCTGAGGTTTCAGTCCTGTAATTATTCTGCCCAGGTCACTGCTCTATAGTATCTATATTTAGCATATTACAAAAGTTTTCTGGTCATCCAAAGACTGAAAAGCCTTTTTGTGAAACTCTGCTCCTCCAATATTAACTATGGATTTTCTGTTGAACTAAATAATATGAAATGTGAATACTGGAGGGTTTTACAGGGAAGTCTGAATCCATAAGCTACATCACTGTTTTAATATTTTACCGGTTTCTTCTAAAAACAAACCCCAAAGCAACCCACCCAAATATGAGAACCAAAATGCTCCCCTTGCCCAAGAAGTCAAGGAAACCATATCTTCTTTATTGGGGGTTGCTTTGTCAAGTGGATGTAATGACTGTATTAGCCAGAAGTCCTGGCTTTCAGCTGGTGAAGCTTATTTCATCCTTAGAAAATGGTAGTCCAAATGTTCCAGCCTAAATTTACTTGATTTACTTAATTCACAAATGTTTTTTGCGGATGCTTCAGCAGTTCTAGAAGAAACGTACAAGAGGAATGAGTGCAGGATTGTGGCTTTCTGGTGGAAGTTGTTCTGATCAATAAGGAAATGAATGATAAGTATGTTTATGTCTTTTTCGTTGTTCTAAGGTCTTGCCTTTCTGTTCCCCTCGAAGAGTTATAACTCCAATGTTCTAGCTATTCACCTTTCAAATAATGGTGGTTGCAGATAACTGTATAAGAAAATTTTGGACTGGGACATATAATGATAGATCCTGTGTGAAGAAGATTGTGAGATTTTATGTACCAACATTTAAAAGGTAGTATAAAATATGAAGAATTATAAGACATGGAGGTAAAAGGCATTGGCCTTTAAACTGGTTTTGCCATATGTGCATACTAAACACAGTTCTCATCACTGAAAATATTTTTTTCCTTTTTAAAAAACAGAGGAGCTAGATAATTATTGGTCAGTATGTTCACTGACAAGCAAACCAGTTTTTGCATTTTTGTGGTTTGGTTTTAGATTTTTAGATACTGAGAACAAGACTAGACAATAGAGAACAAGAAAAGAAAGGCTATGAGTGTGGTGAAAATAGTATCTCTGGATAACTTTCTCTAAATGATATTATAAATCATATTGATTGCTCGGGTTTAGCTCCTCCATGTATGAGTGGACCTTGTTGCTAATGCATCCTCCTGGAGATGAGCTGGTGACTTTGAGAAAGTGGCAATATCATTTGGAAGCAGAGAGATGGAAAGTAGGCTTATACTATATTTCAGCATGCTGTTACAAACAAATTCTCTTGCAGCAAATTTTCATGCTGTGTTTGATATCTAAAATCTCCCTCATGACTTTAACTGTAGTCCTACCACCTGATATGCATTTTTCTTTTTTTTGCCCTCTAGCTTCTTTTGTAAAAGTATTCCAATTTATTCTGCAATATTCTGTGTATGGTGCAGAGTGGCCATCTGAGCTGTGGACACAATTAGGTACAGTTTCTGTACCTTTACCCATGACAGTTCCCACAAAGGATATGAAGAGAAAGCCTAGTAAGAGACTGGAATTTCCCTTCCTGCAGCAATAAAGCTATCTTGATAGGTTGTAATGTGGGCTCCTGGACTTGCAGAGAATGTCCTGGAGGAAAGAAGGCAATTACATCTTTGGCACTAATATATATTTTAATCATAACATGATGCTGTTCGGTTGTATTTGGTTATAATGTGGTGCTATTTACATGTAATGAATATATGTATTATCATAACTAGGGAATAGACATAGCTGAACAAAAAGTAGTTAAACAGCAGAGCCAGCTCACTACGCTTTAGCTCTGAGCAATATAGTACAAGTAAAATGAGCTGGGCTTGATTAAGTGGCACAGGAATAAAGTACTGGCCAATAAAAACTGTGTTTTTGCATTATACGTTCTGCCTTTTAAGTCAGCTCATTAGCTTTATATTTATATGGCACCCTCTGCTCCTTTGAGCCATGTTAATTATAAGGTGGTGCATAACATAATCAGAATGCTTATGTATGGATTTTGCATGAATGGAGAAATGGTATTTTTCAAAGTACCTGTATGAGATATATTTGAAGTTAGCTTTGGCTGTTTCTTTTTTTTCATTTGAAAATTTGTGCAGTCTTAGCGGTGCCAGTGCACCTCAAAGGCAGTGTCCTGAACTTGGCCTCATGTTTGCTTACAGCTAAGGCTGCTTCCTCAGAAACACTGCTCTCCTGGTGAAGGTTTGAAAGGTGAAAAAGGAGCCTGTTGTTAGGCCGGTGCATGCCTAGAGGGTGTGTGTGTGTGTGCCTGGGCACACGCCTTCACACACACGTGGCTTCGGGTGGTCAGTTCATGGGCTGAAACATGTTTATGGGAAAGGATGGTGGTAGGTTGGTTTTGGTTTTCCTTGGCACCATGAGAAGTCTCACAAATGTTTCTTTTGCAAAAAATACTACTGATGATCAGTGAGGGAAAACGTTTGCATCACCCCTGCTATGTGGATGGCTTTGCCAGAGCAGCAAGCTGCTAAAGATCCAGCCCTCGGCAACACTCAGCTTGGGAGCACATGGACTCTGAGAATTACAGGTGTGCAGGTTGCTCACCCTTTGCTGTGCCCTCAGGGCCAGCTCTGAAAGCTTGGGTGCTGGTGTGTGTAGGGAGCTGGAGCCTTACGTGGTCTGCCCAAACTGTTCTTGCTGCACCTGCCTGAGACTGTGTGTTATGTCAGTGAGAAACAAGCTTCACTTCTCACCTTTTAAAGGCTTTTCCCCTGCAAAAGAAGATGTCAGAGAAGGTAGTGATGCTGGAGGAAGAGGAAGAGTACTTCAGTTGTTCAGACAATTTAAAATGCCTGAGATGGAAATAACAATTGCATTTGTTTTTTGAGGGACAACAAAAGCCTTGACCAAATGTTTGACCCTATATGCTTTTTTCTCTTATGACTGCATCCCCTAGCTAAGGAAGAGCCAAGCTGAAGCTCTGGGCTGCCTACAGGTTTTCAGGAAGCGGTAACACGTAACTCCAGCTGCTCTCCCCCGCTTTCCACATATTGTTTCTGGATTTGTCAGAGAACACGCTGAGATGAGAGGCTGCTTTTTTTATTTATTTAGGTTTTGTTTTATTTTGGGGTTTTTTTCTTGTCAGGTTTGAGGCTGAATGGAAGCAGCTGCTTTATTTAGAATATGGTGGGGAAGGAAAACACAGCTTAGGGTTAACACCCTCCTGGTGTTTATCCATAAATATGGAATAGTGCAAGAACACCAGATACATATGGAGCACTGTGATTGGCTGCTACTGATGTCATACTGATGACACTCAACAGTGAGCAGTATGTCACTCAGCAAATGAACAGATCAGCTTTACTTATTTGTTGGTGTATATTCCATTTCATGGCAGCACTTTTTAGGGCATTATTGCACATCTTGCATGATGGAGGACATCTAGGCCTTTTCTTGAGTCTGTCAGTATTTTGCATCACCATACATAAATGTGCACCTCTGCCTCCCTCTCGGCTTTATTTTTTTTCCCTTAATACTTGTATGCAAGCAGTTGTCTTTTCTCTGAATTAATTGCTAGTAAAATAGATGGGAGATCTAAGCTAGCTTTTAAGCTTCATCTGATACAATTGCAAATTTAGAGAAAAGGAGTGTGTATTTGTGAGGATGGATAGATGCAGGTGAGTGGAATAAGAGGTAGCTTTGTGGAAATTATCAGGTTTCCATCCACCCATTCCTCTTAAATCTAGGTCAGTGCATGAGTAGTAGTAGAGTGCTTTTCTACCCAGTGCTGGTGAATTGTAAGATTATCAATGCTTTTCAAGGTTATTTTGTTAAGCACACTGATATTCCATTACATGCATGTCAAATCAGTCAATATTTATAGTACTCTTGAGTGGAAATAGAAATTCTAAGTGATAGTCTCCTCTTAATAAAGGATGAGAAGGGAACAAAAAAAAGAAAACCTCTTGAATTTTGGTATTAGATGGACTTTCTCACATTCTAAGGCTCTCACTCTAATCTAGCAATAGCATTGGGTTTTTTTTCTGGAAGTTTGGAAACCCTGTTTTCAAACAAAGCCTTTAAGTAGAATGAATTTGCTTGTATAAATAGAAACATATTGGAAAAAGGTTATTGCAATATTTTTTCCTGTTTCTTTTTAATAAAAACTCCCTTTCTGTAATCCATCTCCTTCAATTGAGCAGAAGTGACTCTTAAACAGATGTGGTAGCCCCTCGCATAGTTGCAGGAGATGTATTTCCAAGGGATTAAAAAAATCATTGCTATCTCAACTCATGTGACTGTTCAGGAATATTTTGAATGCTGTTATGTTGTGGATTCTTTTTAGGACTAGCAAAATTGGAATCAAGCAGCCTGACCGATGCCTTAGAAAATTTCTTAGTGCTGGATCTCCTCTGCCCATATATTTCTGAGTTTCAGATGACCAGTGACCATAAATTTGCTGATTCAAAAGGAGGTGAAAAAGTCATTACAAAATACAGTGGGCTCCTAGGGGATATTTTTGAGTTACAAGCTAGATACACGTCTCTGTCAGGCTTTAACTATTGGGTGAGCTGCAGCCAACGCTGAGCCAAACATGCATAAGAATTTCATGCACAGATTTTTGCAGGTGATGCCTTGGACAAGTATATCAACCTAAATCAATATTATTGCTTGCTCTGTCCAGAAGAGAAGGCACTGCTCTGCTCTTCCTTCTGCTGCTTTTTCTTCCTCCTCCTCCTCCTCCTGCTGCTGCTGTTTGATCTGATGAAAGCTGTTTCAGCCTGTGCTGGCAGGGCTATCACTCACTATCAAGATACTTAATCCCATGCAGGTGCAGTTTGAGCTGCTACACAGGGCCTCAAGGTCATGCTGGCTGCAGAGCCAGGCTCTTGTGGATGGCTGAGATGGGAGGCACGACAGTCATTAACGTTTCACATCTGGAGCTTCCATGTTCTTCTGTGCCATTTCTCCTCCTCCTCCTCCTTCTTCTCTCTCCCTCCTCCCCTTCATAGCCTGTCACAAGGCTTTCCTACAGCACTGCAGTTGCTCTAGGGAGCTGCAGAGGTGAATATTGCTTTGCAAGCAAGCAGTTCAGTAAGGGTTGTTAGTACATTTTGTGTAAAAATGTAGGCAACTGAAAGGAAACTGTAGACAAGTAGACATTTTTTCTTTCATTGATGTTGGTGGTCTAACCTTTAAGCCAGTTCTTTTATCTGTTTCCTCTCTCTACCCGGTGAATTTAAGCCTACTTATAAAAAGAGAAAACAAACCAAGCAGGATTTTGCCACTGGCTGTATCTCTGCTCCAAATATAGTCCTTTCCCTTCTGAAGGGCTGAGTTTGCTGGATGCTGCCACCCCATTCCAGGCCTAGGGATCCATTCTTGCCCCATCTGTGTGTTAAAAGCTGCTTCTGTTTTTGCTTTTCTCTGAGAGGTCCTTTCTATTATGGTGCTGTTACGGTTCTCTGAACTGTTTCAACTGCCATGTCTCCTTTAAACACCCCTCCCCTGAAAAACATACTGGAGACAGCCTTCACAGGGATATCTTAGGATAAAAGACATGAGAGAGAGAGAATTTAGGAAGCATTGGCAAGGGAAGCAAATGAACTGTGATTAAAGTGAATCTGGACACTGAATAAAGGATCCTTAAAACCCTCTAAGTTCTAACTTAATACAAGTCTGCAAGAAAGTTGGTTAGCGTCTGAGGGGAAGGTTTCTAACCTCAGAGTCATTGCTGCTAAGAACTGCTGCTTCCCTTGTGGCTTCAGACTGGAGCATGGATTTCCACAATTATACTGTGAACAGGAGCATGAGCCTATATTTAGGACACAACACTTTGTGGTAAAAAGCTACATATGGCATATGAGCACCCACTTATGAGCTAAAAATACTCATTGCAGCCCAGTTTGTCTTTGAATGAAATCATGCTTAGGACTGCAGAGCTTAAGCGTAGTTTAATTTCCCATCTCCCACCCCACTACCCTCCCCTCCCCCAGTATCATTATTACATTTTAAAGGACTTTATTCAGTGAAAAATTGCCTGCTCAGATTTTCAGTATGTGGCTGCCTCCACACTAGGCCATATGCAACCTGTACATGAATCTAGGAAGGTTTTATTTGAATTTCTTTCTGGCAGGGTTTTTGTTTATTTTCAGGCCAAAACTAGCCATTTTTTTTCTCCCCAATTTCCAAGCTTTTTATGTGGCAAAAAAGGAAGAAAAAAAAATGTACAAAGTTGCACTGTAATATAGTGCTGTCCTTAAACAATTGCATGTGTTACTGGGGGGTGGAGCAGGGTAGTGCTTCCTGCACTTGCCAGTTTTCATTTAGTTTTTGAATGTTTCTCAGCTGGTGAAAAAAACGAAATGCAATCTTGGTAACCTTCTTTTAAAGAGGAAGGAATATTGCAAATGGTTTGGGTTATCATGTAAAATTTAATGAAAGCTCTTAAACTTGTCCCTCAGCAAGAGGGTTTCTGTGCCTCTGCCACCCCCTCATTGTGGTGGCCATGGCAGGGTTTCCTCAGTGGGCGTTGAGATGGTCAGGTCTTCCATGAGGACAAGTAAGGCCTAGGAAAGACTAAGACACAAACTCCCTGGTTACTGTGAAGTATTGTACATTGATGTCTTGAAGGTGCAGTGTGAACATATATTGCATACACTTAATTTGTACAATATTAGATACTGTTACCTTATTCTGCCAGCTCCTGTCCTTCAGAGATTTCAGTCCTTCAAGAATGCAGAACGCAATCTCTCATACACAGAACACTTAGGGTATTAAACGAGCTATCTTATTTAATTCTTGCTTCAAAGTATCCTTGTTTAGATTCAGAAGGGGAATAATGGAATCTTAATTCCTTCAATTTGAAAGTGTTAGGATTAAAAAAGAAGATATGCTGTTTGTTGATGTTCTTCATTCTTTCAGAGCTGCTGCCAGCAGCATCTTTCCAACTTGATCACTCTTCAAGAGAAAGCTGCAAATGAAATATCTACAGGCTTTCAAAAATGAAGCTAGATTAAAGAAAGAAGGTGTTTTTCTCCTCTCTCTCTCTCTCTCTCTCTCTCTCTCTCTTTATCCGTAAAGCAGAATGTTCTGCCTGTTCTTTGAAACAGTTATTCCAGTGATAAGGATATAATTATATAGCTCCTCAGTGCTTATGTAAATGCATTCAACAACACACATTTTGGAAACTGGACTTCTATCAGTCTTCAATGCCTCATGCATTTTGTTTAAACTGTAGATGCTCTTTTAACTTTGCCTCATCAAAAACAGCAGGGGAGGAAAGCTACTGTTTGCTAACACTATCACATATTGATGATCCTGATATACTTAAAAAAATAAAATAATGGAGAGACAGGGGAAAAGAATACCTAAACATTGTGGCAGTATTGCAGTGGAGAGCACACTTGGAGTTGTATATACGGGTTTTTTGAGGTTAGAACAGAAGTTTCCAGGCACACTTTGGGGCTGAGTTATGGGTTGCAGGGGCAGGTGTACTTGTTCTGCTTTTTGCAAGGGTGGGGATGCAGACCTTATTCCTATGCAGGCCTGGAGTCGTTGCATGTTGCCCCATAGACCTGCATGCAAGAGAGTAGCTTCTGACTCTTTGTTGGAAAGCAGAGTGAAGTGAGGTTCTTCCTCTGCATATACATTTGAAGTATCTTGTGCACCACATTATGGGAATTTTTTGGTTAGAGAGGAAAGAAAATGTTTAGACTTTGAATTTTAATTCCATTTTTCAAGAGATCTGCTGCTTTCCCCTGGCATTTAAATGTTGTGAAACTTTAAAAAAGATTTCCATGTATCTCTTTCTGCTTTTGAGACCATTTAGGTATGCATTCAGAGGCTTCAGGGATCTATTGGAATGGCTTTTTCCAGCTCATTTACTGCAGTGCCAAGGTACCCCATCTTGTTTGCTTGAATTTCACCTTGTTCGTTTGTTTTCTCGATTCATATTCTGAGTGAGATGAAAATTACCTGTCCCAGTCAACTTTTGGCAGTTGATGATTTTATTTAAAGTGCTTCTGTAGTTCTGGATGAGATGCCATTTTCTAGCTGATAAATTGTGAATGTGTAATACCAGAATACCTCTTTTGGAGAAGTGTATATCATCATGAAGACAAATAAACCTATTCCAGTTATGAATTTCAGGTTTCAACATAAGAAGGTTTAGCCAACAAAAAATCCCAAATTCAGGTGGTGCTATAGGCACTGTGAATCAACTTGCAGAATTATATGATCTATTATATGAACACATTCAAACTGGCAATACTAGCAAGGGGTCTAAAATATCCTTTAAAGTTGAATTTAGATTTGAATTTTGTAAGAGGTTGTCAAAAACAATAAAAAAAAAATCAGTGTTAGCTCTTTGGTGAACTGAGTTGACAAAGGAGTTTGAAATCCAATGTCATCAGTTTTACTAGATCCTGCCTTAAAACAACACCAACAGACTGTGTCAATCTTGAAGCACCACTTGATAATATTTTTGCTTGCCACTGAACAATCCATTCTTGAATCCTTCTATCTGTATGTCTTGGGAAATGCATTCTCACACAAGACAAAGGAAAATGTTGCACATGGATTAAAACTACATTTGGATGTGATAGATCTTTGAATCTTCAAGCATAATATTTTTGGGGATGTGATAATATATCAAAGAGAAAATTAATTATGTAGGGGTTTTTCCCAACACCTGGAGCTCATGCTGTTGCTGCTTCTGCTGCTGGCTAGCTGTTGTTTTTCATAAATCACTCTGCAGGAAAAAAATTAAATCCAGTGAAATGATGGAAAAAAGAAGTTATTGTTAGGAAAGAGGAAAGCAACATCTAAATATTTAACTACCACCTAACAAGTTCAGAATCTTCAGGAATTTCCATCTTCCTTGGCTTGCTTCCTTGGCTTACAGCTTGGAAAAGAAACCTGCCTAGATATCTGGGGCTGAAAAGTAGTCATCTCAGCCTATGTACTGGACATCTTGAAAAGAACTCCGAAACAATGTCCTCCCCCCTGCCAAAAAAAATGAACAAAAAGCCAAACCCAAGAACACCACCACCACAACTAATAAATGAAATAAACCAGAAATGTATCCAATCATGTGCTTTATGATTTCATCTCTGACTTTAATGAGGGCCTTTTATCCACTCCAGGGACTTTCATTGATGCATGCAAATGAGGCCATTCAGTGAGATCTGTGATCAGGATATTTTCTTTCATTATATTTCCATTATATTTGATCCATCCAGCTCTTACTTTGGCATTTGATTTGCACATGCCGGTTCTGGGGAGCTACTGTTCCTAGCACCTTTTTTGAACAATGGTGGGGGATTGAAAAGGATGAGAGGGATCTCAGTTCTTAAATAGGGGCCCCTTTCAGCCAGATTCATGAGATGTGAAGTAAGTGGCAGCATTATTTTGTATACTTTTTATTTACTCTTCCATCCAGCTCTTACTTTGGCATTTGATTTGCACATGCCGGTTCTGGGGAGCTACTGTTCCTAGCACCTTTTTTGAACAATGGTGGGGGATTGAAAAGGATGAGAGGGATCTCAGTTCTTAAATAGGGGCCCCTTTCAGCCAGATTCATGAGATGTGAAGTAAGTGGCAGCATTATTTTGTATACTTTTTATTTACTCTGAGTTGGGGACCATCCACAGCAG
>NW_008691612.1:16091-20726 GCF_000695815.1 Acanthisitta chloris | reverse complement strand
CCCATAATAACCACTATTTACAAATGTTTTTTGCATGCTGTGCTATTTGACTTCTGAAAGTGCTGAAGAAGCAACGTCTAAGAAAGTAACAAAATAAAACTTCTAATACCGCATGTTTATTTTCTCTGCTTGGGTTTTTCAGCAGACAATTTATTTACTAGGATAGTAGTGGTGCCTCTGACACATTTTTGCGTCAATGCTGACTGGGTGATTAGTTGTTCTTGTTTTCAAATCTATTTCAAGGAAAGTAAATGCAAACATCAAGGGCTGAGATAGATTTTTCTAAGGGGTTCCTCTGTTGTCATATTTTCTGTTACATTTTCCACAATCAGATGTATTATTTGACTTTGATCATCACAAAGAATGTAAAGGATGATCCTTGATTTTACTGTGTGCATTGTTGGTCCCTGGGAGGGTACCACTCTAAATGCATTCGTTTATTTCGGAGAGTTATGTGTAGTGTTCGCTTGTATATAGAAAGAAAATGCTCACAAACTTCTTTTGTAGCGGAACATGGGAGGTTTTTTAAATTTGTTATGCTTGAGAGTGAGGAGGGAATGTTATGATTGTCACTCCCTGCTGCTAGAATAAACACCTGGATTTATCAAAGCATTTGTTCTAATCAGCAGGAGACGTTTATCTACAAAAAAAGTACTCTGGTCTTACGTATTGTCAAAGAATTGTATGTCTCTGCCATGTGTGTAGGAAACGCTGTTCTTCTCCACTGCCTGAGACGAATGCCCCATGCTTCACCCCCAGATTCCTGTATAGGGATTATTCTGTGCTCATGTGGGAGACAAGTCAGAAAAAACATTTTAGTGGCATTCTTTGTGAACTGATTCCTTCCCTTTCTGTCTTTACATCACATTAAATCTGTAATCTGGTGTTAAACTCTGAAATTCTTCATGCCGGCATAAACCATCCTCCCTACATCATAATTCTAATCTGTTTCCTACCGATGGATGTGGTTCCATGAACTAAGTTTAGTAGAAATGTTGAGATAAGGGAATCAAATTCTTTAGAGCAAGGTCAATATAAGATGTTACAAAACACTGTTCAGCTATATTAAGGTAATTGTTGTCTTCATAAATCACATGTTAGGTGTGATTAGAAAAAAGAAATATAGTAAAATCTAATATATGATATTTCTATTTACAGTCATTGCAATTATACACTAGTTTCCCTAATCATAAACTGACAGCTTTAATTTATGATGGAAGACCCCCACATCCTAAACTCTACAGCTTTCTGCTTTTCTTGCACTTCTAGTAGAAGATACCTCCAATGGTTACTTAGAATTGTCTTGAAATTTTTGTCAGCCTTCCTGCCTGCCCTGCTTACCTTCCCCACATTGCCTTCCCTGGTGTGGTGCTGCTAATGAGATCTCTCCAAGTCATCTTTTTTTCCAAGCTGAGCAGTCCCAGCTGTCTTGGTCTCCCTCATATGACAGAGGTGCTTGGGATTATTCCTGCCCAGGGGCAGGACTTGTCATTTCCCTTTGAATTTCATAAGACTCCTGTCACCCCATTCTACAGCTTGTTGAGATCCCTCTGAAATGTATTCCAAGATTACTTGCTTCATCACCTTCCTATGGACTGAAGTGGGGACTGGCTGATCTGTAGTTGCCCAGACATTCCTTGTCCTTCTTGAAGTGATATTTCCTTTCTTATGGTATTGGAGAAATTTTGCCAGTTGCTAGGACTTTTCATAGATTATTGAGAGGAGCCTCAAAATGGTATTGACCATCTCCCTCAGCACTTCTGGGTATATCCCTTTAGGCCCCAAAGACTTGAGTGTATAGAGTTTAAGTCTGATTCTAACCTGATCGTTCTCCAGAAACAGTAAGAGCTTTCTACAGACTTTTCCATTAGTCTCAGGGACCTGGGATTTCTGAAGGCAAAGCTTAACAGAAAAGTACCTCAGCTTTACCCACATCCTTTGTCACTAGATCCGTTGGCTCATTTGTGGGAAGGACCCTGGTTTTCCTTGTGTTGCTGGTACTTTTGTAGTAGCTTTTCTTGTTCCCTTCACTTCTTTTGCCAGGGCTTTTGCTTTTCTAACTCTTGTAAGTAGATTATGGACAGGAACAATATGCTGCAGGTTGGCACTTTCACAGAAGCACTGGTGGGCAAAAGAATCCTGAAAGCTTCTGGGTAATGTGTGACACATAAAAATTAGGAGCAGGGATGCAGTAAATTGGAAAGGGGTAATTTGAATGCAAAGTAATGTGCAATAGCCTTGATGTAAGAAGAACGTGTCTGGACATTCAAAAGTAAAACTTTGGTTCCTTTTTTAATTTTCCCTGACCATGTATTCTGCTCAAATATTTGGCAAAACCAGAATATCATTCTCAGTTTATACTGGACTGCAGAGTGTAATATATGCAGGACTTGGAAGGAAAAGATAGGAGTACCACTTGGAACTCATGACATACTTGGCAGGAAGGGGCAGCAGGTAGCAGGATAGCAACTTGTTTCCTATGCCATTATTCTCAAGGGCAGGAAATGCAGAGGGAGAATCTAAAGAGGTTCATTGTGCTTATTGGACAAAGGAAACAGTCTACCTGGCCTTGTGAGCATTTTGGATCCTAGTCAGGAGCAGAAAGTTGGAAGGCACACACCACAGGTCTCAGAGAGGTGCAGAGACCTCCTCTACCGGCCCAGGACCTGACAGTAGCAAAGTCCCACTATGCTTTGCAGTGGTCTGCCCTAGGTTGGACAGACATGTGAACGCCATGCTGATCCAGTGAGTTCAACTTTTGATCATCTTGTTTTTATGTTGGGGAGTTTAAAACTTCCCTAGGTTTTGGTGCACATTGACAAAAATTTGAAGTGCAGCATTGGATCATGGAAAATAGGCTGACGTTCTTCACTGTGCCTGAGCTGAAACATCCCTGTATCATTCCTGACAGATGTTCATCTAACCTGTTCTTGGAAACCTTCCATAACAGCAATTTGCCAGTCATCCTTGGTAAACTATTTCAATGTCCCACAATCCATAACAAAAGAGAGGTTCTTTTTCTGAAGTTCAATGTAGAAGTGTTTTGCTACAGTCTCAGCGCATGAAACTTAGTCTGCTGGTGAGATGCATGATGTCTTCTAAAACAGTTCCTGAGTGTAAGCTTTCCTGTGGTGTGCAGTCTATGCATTCATATGTTTCCTTGGGGATTTCTTTTTCCTTTGTTATTTCTCTTTCAACTTTCCTTCATGTACATAATAAAGGGCCATTATTTGCCTGAGATTTTCTTGAGCTCATTTAATAATGGTAGGTGTTAACTTAGATACTTGTTGGACTTATCCAAAGATACTATTGCACCTCCTAAAATTATCTGTGGAACTCATGTTAGAACATGCCCCAGTTGTCTTTTGATCTAAACCTTTTGGATTTCCTTTCCATTCAAGCCAGGTCAGGTATGTCTAAAGTTTGGGTAGTGATGTGTTCTTGGAGCTTCACCAACCAGAGGGTTGGACTACAGATGTGGTGGACGTGGAGACCCTGAAAATCAAATTGTTCTCAGTTCCTTAGTTTGGAGATAAACTGAAATCACAAGTTGTCTCTCTGCACTCCTGTTCCACTTCTTCTGGGCATTAGGTGCAGAGGGTCTAGGGGATGGTGCAAAAAATGGTTTAATACCTACAGTCAGTGGACCTTGCTTAGTGTGGATGAAAACCGCATGCTGTCGTGTAGTGAAGTGCAATGTGCTACTGTTTCTCATGGAGCCCAAATTACCTCTTTGAAATTATACCAGCTTGGTAAAATTAGACAGGGCATCACAGGAGTTGAAAGCTTTCTCCTGGAGAGACTCTCTGAGGGGAGAAAGGACTTGAAACACCAACCTGCCATTTTTGTGAGGTTTTCTGTGAATGCACTTGACTTTTGAATGTTCTTTTGTTACCAGGAAGATCCCACAGCACTTCCCACATAGCAGAATGGTTTTGTTGGAAGCTCAATAGTCTGTTGTAAAATGGTTCAGAAGGGCACCTGTTTTAAAAGCCTGCACTGGGCTCAATCTTCAAAAAGAGGACAGTACCTCAGCCGTGTACCACAGGTTATGTTGGGAGAAGTTGTACTGTACTGTGTTGGTTGTTGAAGTGCATGGCTTCAAGTGCTATCTACTCATGTAAGAGATTTTGTACATAGTTATTAGGCTTCATTACCTGGGTTTTTAACTAGATGTGTAGGGCATTTGGATCAGTTGTCATCATCTAAGAACAACTCTTAAAATGAAGGCAAGCAATTTGTGCTTAATGTAGTGGAAAAGGAGGGAGCCAGTGGAAGGACTGGCAGGATGGAATAGGGGAATGTGCTTGACGTAGTAATCCAGAAAGAGGATTTTTGCATTTTGAATGGATTTCTGGGGCAAAATTGTTTCTGTCACAGCCAGAAGGAAAGAGAATATTCTTGTGAGATGCGATATAAGGAGGGACTAGATGAATGTTTTGGTGTTTTGAACATAAAGGGAAGGCAAGGTGCTAAAGCAGGCAGGATTTTGAGCCAGTCCTGGGTGCATGGAGGCAGGCAGAGGACAAAGGCCAAAGTGACACTCTAGCATCAAGAGAAAGAAATGATTGAAAGGGGAGAAGGTGAAGGGCAGCTGCATGTTTCCCTCCGTATCAGAGTGTGTTTCGATTGACC